>NC_055976.1:24430386-24445386 GCF_018492685.1 Alosa sapidissima | reverse complement strand
CATATGATGTGTGTGTGTGTGCATTGAGTGAGATTGTATTTGATGTAAGTGCCTGTGTATGTGTGTGTGCGTGTGAGTGAGATTGTAATGTAAGTGCCTGTGTGTGTGTGTGTGTGCGTGTGTGTGTGTGTGAGTGGGATTGTAAGTATGTGATGTGTGTGCCTGTGTGTGTGTGCGTGTGAGTGAGATTGTAAGTATTTCATGTATGTGTCTGACTGTATGTGTGTGTGTGTGTGGGTGTATTTATACTGTATCTGTGTGTGTGTGTGTGTGTGTGTGTGTGTGTGTGTGTCTGTCTGTGTATGCTTGTGTTGTCTCTGTGTATGTCTGTCTGTGTGTGTGTGTGTGTGTGTGTGTGTGCTTGTGTGGTCTGTTGGTGTGTGCGTGTGTGTTTTATATTGTATCTGTATCTCTGTGTGTGTCATACCTGGCATTTCAGAGCCTCCAGCTGGTCCTTGAGGTCCTGCACCTCAGAGAGGTTGTGCTTTGAGCGTGTTCTACCGGCCTCGCTTTGTCCTTTGCCACGGGCAGCGGTGCACTCTGAAGGAGGATGCGGTCCAGTCAGATGACCATCGATGTGGTGAGCAGGCCTCTTCTGATCCGGGGAGTATTTGGAGTCTGTGTTGGTTTCTGTCGGTCTGGATCCATTCACTGAACTCTGCAGAGGACGGGTGAGAGAAAACTTATCAAGAGAAATCAACTTCTATAATATCAACATAGTGACTCTTCATTCAACACAGTCAGATCAGATGCATGTCTATGCAATATTGTGCAATTAAATGTCAGGTTCAAACGAGGTAAAAAACTAAAACGATTAATTAAAGTACTGTAGGAAACAGCTTCCCTGTTGCGTTTGGACTGGATGTTTTCAATGTGCAGGGCTTCATTAGTTAAAAAAATATCCACACAACTTAAAGTGCATTTGTCAGCACCACCTCTCTGTAGTCGTTGAGAGCACTGGAAACCCTAAATAACCTGTGTTTTTAAACCGTCCCTGCGATTAGCAAGCTCTAGCAAGCTCATGCCAGAAATGTTCCACACAACAAAATCCTCCTCCCCAGTTCAGGAAGAAGCGCATTAGCGCATTAGCCTGCACAGGACGTCTGCACGGGGCTCCAGATAGTGGTGAATTTACACTTTTCAGACACAAGAGGCAACTTGGTATGGCCTAATTACAAGACTTCCCATGGCGTACTGTAGATACACATTGCTATAGACAATTGGACCTGACGTTTACCAGTATATCTCATTCACCTTTAAATACTGCTTTCATTTGCAAATACACATTGTCAATTATGACCAAAACAGGAAATAACGATGACAGCAATCTATTAATGCCCAACTGAGAGAACACTGCAGGGGCCACATCACATAAGTGGATACTGTCTATGAACGTACAGTATGTATAGTAATCTGTAAAGGTGTACTGTTTGTGTGTGTGTGTGCGTGCATGTTTGTTTGTGAGCATGTATGTGCATGTGTGTGTGTGTGTGTGTGTACACTAACCGGTGTTAGTATGCTCCAGTCTGTGGTTGAGTGTGACTGCTGCATGCGGCCCTCCAGCAGTTGAATGTACTCCTGCAGATGCTGGTTCTTCTTAAGCTCTTCCATCAGAGTGTGCTCATAGTATTCCCCTTTATTCTACACACACACACACACACACATCATCAGAGTGTGCTCATAGTATTACCCTTTATTCTACACACACACACATCATCAGAGTGTGCTCATAGTATTCCCCTTTATTCTACACACACACACACACATCATCAGAGTGTGCTCATAGTATTACCCTTTATTCTACACACACACACACACATCATCAGAGTGTGCTCATAGTATTACCCTTTATTCTACAGACACACACATCATCAGAGTGTGCTCATAGTATCCCCTTTATTCTACACACACACACACAAACATAAGCACAATCTGGCAGTAAATACTTATAAATTCAGGTCCATATGTGTGTGTGCATGTGTACAGTATCATGTTTGTGTGTAGGAGGGTATTGTGAAACACCACCTCTCAATGGGTTTTTATTATTATTATTATAACTATTAATATATATATATATATATATATATATATATATATATATATATATATATATATATATAATATTTGGGCTTTTTATGCCTTTAATGAGATAGGATAGTGGAGAGTGAGTGGGAGAGAGAGTCAGGGTGGGATCTGGAAAGAACCACGGGGCTGGAATCGAACCCGGGTGGCCGGCGTATGGTGCAGGTGCCCCTACCTGTCGTGCCACGGCCGGGGCCCTCAATGGGTTTTGACCTGAGACATCAGGTATGGGAGTTTGGAGTCAGGTGGGGGGGCTAAGATCTATGGCTACTGCCAACGGTTTTCATCTCTTAAGGCCTCAGGGAGGAGCTTCTCTGCTGTCCCCCACTACAGACATGTGGGCATCGATGAGAGATGTGTGGTGTGTGTCTGTTTGTGTGTTTGAGTCCATGTGTCTGTCTTTCTATGTGTGTGTGTGTGTGTGTGTGTGTGTGTGTGTGTGTGTGTTAGTGCTGTGCCTCACCTGTTCATGCTCCACCTTGAGCAACAGTTTGCTGTTGAGCTGGCGGATGCTGCTGATCTCTCTCTGTAGGGCGTCCATCCTCTGCTGCAGGCTCAGGGTGGTGCTGCGGTAGATGTGGTCCCAGTCCTCATTCAGCTTCATCAGCTGGGGACGGCACACACACACACCCACCCACACACACGCACACACACACACACACACACACACACACACACGCACACGCACACGCACGCACGCACGCACGCACGCACGCACGCACGCACGCACGCACGCACGCACGCACGCACACACACACACACACACACACACACACACACACACACACACACAGTCAGGTCTATCAAAACAAACTGCTTTGTGCTTGGAGGCTTTTAATAGCAAAGGGACATCACCAAAAAGCAGAAGGTGTGACGACACAATTGCATTCTTCTGCAATCATAGAATTTCTTCCTCACTCATCTCTCTCTCAGTCCATCTCTCACCCTCTCTGTCTCACTCTCTCTCTTTATCTCTCTCTCCCTCTCTCTCTCTCTCCCTCTCTCTCTCTCTCTCCCTCTCTCTCCGTCTCTCCTTCCTTCTCTCTCTCTCTCTCACTTCCTCTCATTCAGCTCCTGTTCTTGTTGAGCATTGATGTGGGCAGGCCGTAAACAGAGACAGCAGTATTCTTCCTTTCGCAGTGAAAAAATAAATGAGGTTTTGATGAGTGCAGTGTGGAGCCATGGAAGGCGTTAGTGTTTGGGGCACTCTTCATGTCCCTCTGTCCAAACAACGCGCCCATCTGGTTAACAATGACAGCCCATGGTGGCAGTTTGGACCCGCAGTAAGGTGAGGAAAGATAAGTAGAAATTGCTCACACACACACACACACACACACACACACACAACACACACACACAGATGCACAAACAGAAGCACTCTCTTTCTCTCATTCTCTCCCACCTTCATCAGATGCCCTCTAGTCACCGTTGGAATGACTCAAACTGAATTCACATAATGCCGATTTAAAAAATATTCCACCAAATGTTCATGAAGCATAGCGACAGACTGTACACAAGAGGACAACACACAGAGTGGATTAATCCCTAATAACGCTGTGTAAAGAGACAGATTGAGTGGTCTATGTGCAATGATACATAAACATTGTAAATGGAGACAGATTGTGTGCAATCTATGCTCAGTGGTGCTTAAAGAGCACAGAAGCAGATTGCACAATGAGATCCACAAGCAAGTCAGAGATCCATTACGTAAGGCCAGAGCATATGCTAGGATAGGAACTACAGTGTATGGGAGCATGGGGGAAGCTATAGGGATTCACCCAGTGAAGTTTCACCCACACAAGGCCTGTATAAACAGGTAATTACTAAAATCCCTTTATGCCATGTCTACCATAGTATTATTGTTACTTATCACCCGGAGAGAAGAAATACTCTTTTCTGATTGGCTGGTGGGGTGGCTATTACTGTAATTCTGATTATTACACGGCTCTTCATAATGCTGCAGAATGCTCCATTCACTTGAATGGGCCTTCCCAACGTTCGGTGGTCTGCTAATTCTCAATAACAGACCGTTGCTAAGTATAACAGACCGCTGTCAAGGAAAATGAGCTTTGTGCTTCTATTTCACGTCTTTCATATCACTACACAAGAACTGGAACTTCATTCAAAAGTGAAAGCAGACGGTTGATCAGCTGTGTTCTAAAGAATGTTTGATTCAAGTTCAGCGTTGTCGATCTATTTGTTTCTCACCAAAAGCCACGATGAAACGGTAACAAATAGGCTATAGCCTAGGCTATGTAGTGTAGCAGTGAATGAACCCCTGTGCTTATCTGTTTAGTATGGAGAAGGTTGTGTGGTTGTGAGCAGTGGATGAACCCCTGTGCTTATATATATGGAGAAGGTTGTGGGGTTGTGAGCAGTGGATGAACCACTGTGCTTATCTGTCTAGCATGGAGAAGGTTGTGTGGTTGTGAGCAGTCTCACCTCCTTGTTGATTCTGCGCAGTTCCATGTTCTTGTTAAGCAGCTGTAGTTTCTCCTCATCGGCCGACGTCACGGACATGCTGTCGGTGATGAGCGTCACCTGCTCCTCAGTCGAGAGGAGGTGCTCACTCCCCACCTCCTCTTCCTCATCCACCTCCTCCTCTTCCTCCTCTTTCTCTCTCTGCTCCTCTTCCAGCCTGACATCAAACATACACACAGACACAGACAGAGACACACCCCCACACACACACACACAAACGCACACACAAGAAGAAAATGGGTCACCATTCAGCTATTCAGATGTGGTTGCGATTCCTCATTGGTTATTTAACACGAAGCATGACCCTTGATCGGTTCACATACAGCAATCCATGATTGGCTCCTGTTGAGATGCCAGCTTGGCAATCACGCCAGTCTTCCACCGCCACTGAGGCAGACCTTGGCATCTTATTGAGCTTTTCACATTGCAGCCCTTCATTCAGCAAAGCATGACTGATTCCAGTACTAATACTTCTTGATGGGTAATCCATGCAAACACACACACACACACACACACACACATGCACACACACAAAGACACACACAAACACACACACACACACACACACACACACACACACACACACACACACAAAGACACAATCACATGCGCTTCTCAAATGAACCAAATTCCATTAGAACTCGCGGCCGGTTGATTAAATTCAATGGAGGGAATCAAATCAAGCAATTAAGAGCCTATCACAAATCCAGAGGTTGTGCTCACGCAGCTGTGCATGGAGACATTACTGTTGCAAACGCCTGATAAAGAGCAGCCTGATGAGGCTTGGAGTGCAGACTAATACCCTTCATTCGACATGATGAATCCCATTAAGGAGCCAAAGAGGCGATGGCAGCACGGCTCCTACACAAATGCGCCGGGTGAAGTGCATGTCAAAGGGGATGTGAACAGATGAGCTGAAACTTTATTCCACACTATAGCCATTGATTGATCTGATGTTGGTTATCTGTAAGTGTGTTGAGTTTAGGAACTCTAGGGGGCGCTGTGGCGCACCTGATTCGGACCCCCCGCAGTAATTTCCTGATAGTACTCCCAGTCTTTAGTGTCCTAAAATGCCCCCAAAATTAAACCCAAAGGAAACTAGCTGCCACTTATCAGTATAATTATATACTCTTTTGATCCCGTGAGGGAAATTTGGTCTCTGCATTTATCCCAATCCGTGAATTAGTGAAACACACACAGCACACGGTGTACACACAGTGGGGTGAAGGACACACTAATCCCACAGCGGCGCTCGGGGACAACCCTCCGGTAACAAGTCTGAAGCGCTAACCAGTAGGCCACGGCTGCCCCTAATCACACTGAACCAAACAATCTCATCACAAATTCTAGCCCATGTCCTAAGGCATGCATGTTGTAAAGGAATAGAAAGTGCTGTTGTTATAGTTTATGCTTAAATTAGACATGCATCTCTACATAACAATTTAGTTACCTTGTGACAAGACCTGTGGCAAAATACATTTTCCCGTCTGTAGTAATTCTGTTGATCTAAATTGGCATAATGAAACATTGTAAGTGCAGCATGATTTTGAAACCCGGGTGTTTGAGGTTATGCAGACAGTGAAGTTCTTTTCCACACAGCCCTGGAATCAACACACACACAGTGTTACGCAGGGGCATAATTTATGGAAATGACTGTTCCTCTGAGCGGCCTTTGTGAACTTCCCCCAACATTCATGTCAGGTGAAAGGAGTCGAGTGGCAGGGACGGACGAAGACAGATAAGACTCTCTCTTTATCAGCCACGCTCCTACACCCCTGCTCCCCCAACCCTCCACCCCACCGCCACGCGCCGCTGAAAAATCACTTCACTCTCAACCTTGCTACAAAGAGATCACAACCTGTCTTCTGCCTCCCCTCCACCTAACATGCCCAATCCTCCGTCACCACCCCCATCCCCATCCCCATCCCCACTCCAGCAGCCGGGCTAATCTCCTGGCAAGTCCTGCTCTCTGCTCATCTCCACTCCAATACACGCTGAAATGTGCAGCAAGCCCTACAAACAGGAACACACAGCAATCTCTCCCCCAGGCCTCAGATAGGCACAGAGGGGAAATACATGGAGAGAGGAAAAGAGGGAGAGACAGAGAGAGAGAGAGAGAGAGAGAAAAGAGAGGGTTAGAGAGAGAGAGACTGAGAGTTAGAGAAAGAGAGAGAGAGAGAGAGAGAGAGAGTTAGAGAGTGTGAGAGAGAGAGAGTTAGAGAGAGATAGAGAGAGAGATGCCCAAAGTGCTGAGTGAAATCTTGTTGGAGCACTCCCCACTCCTCCAGGCCGGAGAGAAAGTGGTGTTTAAACGGCACTGGGGGAACGCCACGCTGGGTGGACCGTGGTTATCAGGGAAGGAGGCAGCATGTGGCCGCGCCTCAGTCGGCGCACAGCAAAGCCGCCCGGCATCTGCTCAGCCCGCCCAATTGGGCCGAGTCAGCCACTCAGAACTCTTCACTTTCACTTTAAGCTGGTTAACAAGGCTGGCGGTTTAAACAAATTAGTTTAGACTTCATATATGCAATGGTAAGCTGAAGACCAAATATGTGGATCTAATATTCGGAAGCGTCAAGATAATCAAGCTGAAAGTGTGAGATAGAAAATCAATCATAATGTATTTTTTGAAAAAAAAATCAGTCTTAAAGTTCAATCCTTCTGAAAAGAAATTTCTGGCTTATTATTAAAATAAATGTTTTATTGCCATGGGGATTCCCTGGATTTCCTACTGAAACATAATGCTATAGACCGACATAACAGTAGATTCTGCCCAGGATCTGCCCGAGCTCAGAGACCGATCAGTCTGTTATTCAGGGGTCGATCACAAGGTCATCAGGGTCGATCACAAGGTCATGGTTCGAAATGTTATCAATCAGGTCTATGCGGTCGCTGACATTTTTGTTCAACACTGTTGCCGAGCCACATATCATCATGTAATGTTTTCAAAATAATAACTGGCCTGCCTCTGGTCACTGTGTTTTCGGACGTCCTTGCGGTGTGCTAACTTTATGCATTGCAGCGACCACCAAGCCAAGGAGATCGTAAAACATTTTATGATGTCTGAAGTTTGAAAATGGTTTCTCGAATATATGCGAGGGCGCAACTTCTCTGAGGAATGCTATTCTGCCAAGGCCGCCATTGTAATTCACTTTCACTGTATTTGAGGTGGCAATAAAGAAAATAATTTCGCTTATCGGAGGACATCATAAAGGGCATCTAAATAAACAGTATAAAATATATATTAGGGCTGTATGATTCACTCACACAGTGTGACTGCACTGAGCAGGAGAAGGTGTTTCAACATCCTGGCGTGACAACTATTTTGGAACAGAGACAGCTGCTGTTTGAATAAATAAAAAAATCCATTATGAAAAAAATTGCTTTCCTGTTGAATAGTTCAGTTTGTAATTTAACACAGGGTGGTGACATGCGGAACGATCTTTCAATCAACACATTTGGTTGCAGGTTAAAAATGATGTGACTAAAAAAACTAATCCATTTGATATAAGTGCCATTTAGCTGGAATTCACTACATGATAATGTGCTGTGGGGAAAATGGTTCATATGTGGGCCTTGTCTATGTTGTTTCATAGTGTGCATTGTAAACATTTTAACTCTTGTATAAATGTACACGACACAAGAGAAACAGCTACTGCAATGTACTAATTTATGAATGTAATACATATGAATAATTTTAATGGCCATATTTCAACACCGTTCTGAAAGCAATACTGTGTGGTACTTGTCCCTCACACATCAACAAGAAAGGATTGTGCTGGTCTGTCATTCATATTCTGTTCTATTGAGGAGTCTGTGGTGCAATAGTTTTCTATGGGGGAAGTTCCCAGGGTTAGGCCATCCTTAAAAATATTTTTGTTTGCAGTAACAGCCAAAAAAAAATAGAAATGGGTCGGTAGGTAGGTCAATATTTTTTTTTTTCAAGATTCAAAGTAAAAAAAAAAAAAGTACAATTTTGGTCATGGTGATTACGTAGGAATGAATTTACACAAATGTGCATATCGTGACGTAACTGACTGGGTCTTCAACCCGTGCCTTCAGGCGCACCATTGCAAACCTCATTCTGATGCAGGTTATATAGACCAGCCTTTCTCAAACTTCTTTGACCTGAGGCCCGGTCATGGCAGACTTTTGGGTCATAGGGCTCATCTACATGTACCCAGAAAGAAGGCTACAATAGCTCTTAGCCACGTTATATTGAAATTTGACTATACAATACTCAATGCTATACAGTGTATTATACAGTCTCTGCTCTGTTTCTAAGGAAGTTCCAAAAAACAACGTCGTTCTATTAAGTTTCGTTAAATAAATAAATAGCCTTCCAACAGGTTGAAGCGGAGCTTTGATACCAACGTTATCGATTAGTTTCAGTTTCTCTCGCGCAGACGCGCACTGAATGAATGCTCATACCACCACTTAATTGTAGGGCTCCATGTTTAATGACATCGATAGCAGAAACGTTTGTTTTCTTTTTTCGTCGATCCGCGGTTTCTTGATCAACTGCGCAGCAAATTATCAGATGAAGCACCGGGCCTAATTTCACTCCACGACTCCGCGGACCAGCAGTCTCCATGTTGCGGACCCATATTTTGAGAAATGCTGAATAGACCACAACCAATTTCAATACTCCGACACGGTCACCGTTAGACTAGGGGGAGGAGGGATGAGAAAAGATCTGGCCACAGTTCTTCCAGAACTTCGTGCCAAGTAAAAGCGTTATCAGTTTGTGTGAATGAAACGAAGCGTAGGCCATAGTGTGACATGTGTAAAACCAATGGTGTAGAGATGACGCCACACGTGAGCCACGTTTGCATGTAGGCAATTTATATTCACAATACTTGGGCCTACTAAAAGAAATATTATTTTATTGCATTTGTATTGGTTGTTTAGAGTAAAAAAACAACAATCGGTCGGTATTAACGCAAGTTTACAACCGGCAAATCGGTCGGACTAAAAGGGGAAAAAAATAAATATTTGGGTCGGTTCTAAATTGACAGGGTCGGTCGGGTTACGGCAAACGAAAATATTTTTAAGGATGGCCTTAGGCAGTGTCAAAAACCCTGTTTTGACATCAAAAACTGATTGTCAGATTTTTTTAAAAGGCGCTGCATCAGAGCTCTTGTGTCTGTATGGAGACATGGGCTTAATGAATATGCATTTATGGGGCTGTCCATCTAAATGCACACAATTCAAGGACCCGATTGGGTCAGTCAACCACTAAATTAGATTTATTTGAGCTGATGGCAGGCCAGAGCTCCTACTCCTGCCCCTCCTAAGAATTTAATGCCTGTGAACAAAAAAACACATTTTGTGCTGAAGACACTCTGCAGTTGTTGTTGCTCAGGGAAGATACGTCTATTTTTCTGTATGTCTTAATTTGTTTATCTATCTTTTTATTATGTCTGGAGAGAATCTTGAGAGAACTTGCCATCTGTCATGCAAGGTCACTCTTAATTTATTTAATGAAGCAGAAATAAAAACAGCCGTGCATTTCTAGGAGCCACAGCGCTGTTGCTCTGTACTTTCTGTTCTCCTTAAGCCAGCTGTGGCATCTGTGTCGTGGATGCACACCTGTTATTCTATGCAGCACAATGCACTACAGTAAGTTCTTCTTTTTAGAGACCCCATTATATTGGCAAAAATAAAGAGCTATTGCAACTATCTATACCTCAAACAGCAGGCTTTATTATTGTAAACTGAATTAAATTGTGGCAATTGTGAAATGTGAGAACATTCTAGTGTGAGATTAATTGATTGTTGGCAGTTGTTGTTTGAATAATATATATATTTTTTTTTTCTGGAAACTTGCTTGCTTTATAAGGTTTGTGTGTGGAAATGTTTTCAGTCAACAGATTCAAGCCCTTTCTTTGCTGGTTAAACTACTAAACAAGTTTTAATATTCAAGGTAACTTTCTCTGTCTCTGCCCAGATGTCACAACTGTTTTTTTCTACGCTGCACTGCCCTTAACAGTGGCTCGTTGGATTACCAAAAAGAAAGAACTCTTTCATCAAACTATACACTTCAAACAGCATAGGCATTATGAAACTGAATCTAAATGCAAGTTCTTGTGTTGTGAATCTGCCGTTAAATAGGTCAATCCCCACACCTAGGCCTGGAATGTCCCAATCATAGCACAAGGCGGTTAGTGTAGCCCTTGGTGTTCGGGTAACAGAAAATAAAGTACTTTGTGATGAAACTGCAACATCATAGCACTTGGTGGCTTTGTTACTACCTTGGTGGGAATTGTTTTCTGAGGCTGTTGACTCTGTGCTGCAAATTTACCCTTTACATATTTTCTACTCACATCATATGACAGTTATTACAGCAGTTTATGATTATACACAATAGCTCCTAAATGTGTCTGCTGACCAATAAACACTAAATATTTTGCCCATCTGGCCACATGGGGAAATCCATGCATTGTCCATGGAGACCTTGATCAGGTGCTTACTGTACAACCCCCCTCCCACCTCCGAGACGCACCATTTCCCTCCTGGGAGGCCCGGGCCTCCACCCTTACACACAGGTTCCGCTCCCAAAGCATCAATCATACTTCCCCTAGGTGGTGAGCGCAGTTTCATAAATAGTAACCCACATTTTTTAGAAAGTTTCAAATCTGTTATTTATTTCCCCAAGGGAGCCTTAGAAGGACACAGAATGCATCATATTTTCACATTTGTCTAATCTATGGTGAAATTTGGTGAAATTTATTATCTCGTCAGTGGAGGAAACAGGAAATAATATTCTCCTTTTCACAAGCTGTGAAAGGGATTTTTCAGAATTATACATCACTCTGAAATGGAGGTGCCACAACAGGGTAAAAAGAAAAAAAAACTCTTTTAAAAAAAAGTCTTTTAAAGAAAAGACTCATTCAAGGCTTTCCATCAACTCAGCCTGTCTATCCATGCAGTTATCCGAAGCCGTAAAGAACTGTATTGAAAACATAATGATCCAGCACATCTATATTACTAAAATAAGAAGCAAACAGAAAACTCTTCCAAATGAAACATGAGAATTCAATTAAAGATGTGCAGGCAACTCAAAATGATTAATGGGATGTTATACTTCTTAAAAAAAAGCATGTTCTAGTTTCCAATTCTCTTGCATTTAAAGGGAAAAAAACAGGCATAACTTCTGTGATTTACTAAAGCCAGTAAAAAAATCTTACAAGTGAAATATGAAGGTCAGGCCATGTCATTATAAGTGACAGCCCCCCCCCCCCCCCCCCCCGTCTATTTCTATCTCAATTTCACACCATCAAATTATATGGAAAGCCATTGATCATGGTGGCACTAAAAGGTAGTAAAAAGGTAACATATCAGCATCATACATGGATACAGATCATTATTATGAAATACGTTTGCAAATGGGTTTGAGAGAGACACAACAACCAATAATAATGATCAAATAAATGATAAATAAGCAAATGTTTGAAATGTGGGTAACACTGAACTTGTGCTCTACGGCTCTGTTTCTGTGCCCTCCCAATGCAATGAACCCTCAGACAAGTTCATGCTTTTGTCAATTATGATGAACGACTCATAATTGTAATTTAGCTGCAATTACAGTCACCTAAGGTAAACAACAATGCTCCAACACTCCAACACTAAACGAGCTGAAGTCATTTAAGAGTTACTTTTACTCAGACAAACTGTGAGCAAAGAAAATCTGAAACACGTACCCACTGGGAAGAGAAGTCTCCTGGTGTGAATTTAGAGATGAAGTGCTCTCCTTGGGAGGCGACTCGCCATCGGATATCGAAGACAGCAAACTTCCATCCATGGTAGCTTCTAGAGAGGTCTCTGTTGATTCAAGGGCTGGTCACACTAAAACTACCGCAGTTCAGTCCTCTGCTGAATAGATCTGAGAAAACAAGTGCTGCTTGTCTAGCTGTGAATGTTATAGACTAAAAGAGGAAGTTTTAATATAACTCTTGAAGTCACGTGTAAGGGGAACCTGGACAGAAAAAGAGGAAGTCTGTGCAGTCAACACAAACAATCCCTTTTGTTTGTTGTTTTAGATTTTAGATTCACTGTTTGATGTATGATTATCAGATTATAACGCTAATAGTGTTATAGAATTTTAGCCAAGGAAACGTCATTTTGGCATGGAGGGCCTTGATTTGATGAGGGAGCCAAGCTGATTGTTGTCATGGCTACATTTCTGGTGGCAAATGAGGAAGTAACCCCCCCCCCCCCCACCCCCCGAGATCACAGATTCGGTTGAAACTTTCAGAATGCATTTAGGTTTCCATACGTAGGAACATAGGAAGGACAAGACATGATGTCACAGCCACTTGACAATTCCAAACCTTTAGGGAGGTGGGGAAATATGTGATTAATCTTTTCCTGTAACTTCTCCCTTCTCCCCAAACTCTCAAGTTCTATTTTGTCTTGTACGGCGATACCGAACAGTCCATTGATTTTCCAACTTGGCAAATTGCCCGTAATTGGACAGGCGGCTTCATTAAAAATTAGTCTTCACATTAGCAAGATTCATCATGTGAGCAGAGTCTTAAGTATCTGCCTCTGCCATCAAGACATTTACACACCCGTGTGTGTGTGTGTGCGTGTGTGTGTGTGTGTTTGTGTGTGTGTGTGTGTGTGTGTGTATGTGTATGTGTGTGTGTGAATGTGTGTGTGATATGACAGGAGGACAGAGCAGAAGAAATAATAATACTGCATGAATGGGCAAATCCTCTTAAGACCCAACGGATTAGAAAGGGACCACAGCGTGAGTGAGTAAGATTCAGCTGACACTGAGGCATGGGCTACTGTCATGGGAGATTAATGAGAAAGGACTTTCCCTTTGTAAACCATTTGATACGGCGACAGCCCACGCCTTGTTCTTAATTTAATTAATTATTTCCTTTTTGGGGGAGGGAGGTTGGGGTGCAACATTTATAGTTCACTGAGAGGGAAAGGCACAAGAAGTGGTCAAAATGGTTAGAATTATCTGTGGCTTTGAATGACGCAGATTTTAGTTTGAAGGAGAAGGTTGAATGATGTCTCAAAACACAACCTGTAGCAATCTGTTGTAGTAAATCATCTTGAAGTAGCTTTATAAATATTGTTGACACAACACCCTCTACACTGCAATGAAAGAAGTGAATGCATTTGAAACAACAATACAAACAAAACACCAAAACAACAACAACAAAATAAACAAACAAACACCTTTGTCCGTCACATGGACCCAGGGTTAGAAATGACTCTATTTTTTTTTTCTTCATGCTTATATAAATTAATATGACTGTGTATGAGAAGTTCATTATTTTTTCAATTTGCCAACAATCTTCATTAGATGCACCACAGGGAATGCATGAGTGATATGCCTATGGTACAGGATATGCTGAAGTAGATAAATAACATCTCATTGTGCAGTAAAAACTTCTCTTTCTGCACGGCGGAAGTTCATATTACAATTCTCTGTGAAAAAGAAGATGAATATAGTGGAAATGTTTTCTCCATGACAATGGAAGACAAACAAAGTAAAGCAGAATTAAGCAGTCTTGAATTCATTTCAGTCCAAATTAATTGAGGCCTTTTGAGAGCACAAGACATCGATAATAAACTGCAATCCATCATTAATGGATGAATGAAAAAGACCATTACTGCTCTCTGAGACCTGCCATTGAGGGAGGTCAAACATTGGAACATGTGTCTCGAGGGACCACATCTCAGAGCAAAATGTGTGTGTGTGTGTGTGTGTGTGTGTGTGTGTGTGTGTGTGTGTGTGTGCAGATCACATCTCAGAACAAGATGAGTGTGTGTGTGTGTGTGTGTGTGTGTGTGTGTGTGTGTGCGAATTCAGCCCAGGGATGGACCACTGAGCTCAACCGAACAAGAAGAATGACCGGCCAGAGACAATGGCTGCTCAACCGAACGGGAAGAATGACCTGTCAGAGACCATGGCTGCTCATCTGAGGTGATGCTCAATCTCATCATCGTTATGATAATTGACTACAAAGTCCTTTACAAGCTGTTGCCTCATGCCAGTTGCAAACGTTTTACAAATGGATGTTGCTTTGTCCGGACCCCTGAAGAAATGTCCATCATCCCAAACACACTGCTTCTGTGCTCCGTGTTTTGCGACTCCCCCATGGCAAAGCTTGTCCTTTGTACCACCTGTGCAGCGCTTTGCCAGGTGCGGCTGTTTGATAATATTGGCCAGACTAAACATTGTCTTGGCGCAGTTGTGGCAGTCATAGATGGAAGCCTAAGTGGACCAATAAGTCTTTTCTGAAACAAAACAAACCTGATACTCTGTGAACAGCCATAAAAGCAAACTCTAATTTAGGTAACCAATCTCACTCTTTCATTGACCTGTTATTTATATTGGGCACTTAAGTTAATAAAATGTGAACTCATTTCAAACTGTGTGTGTCTGCATCCTTTTTTCCATCCAAAAGATAATTT
>NC_055976.1:24340386-24415386 GCF_018492685.1 Alosa sapidissima | reverse complement strand
CATCATCTCTTTGGTGGAGGCAACAAGTTCAAGTAATCAGGGTTCTAAATTAAAGGGGAACTTGGCAACTATTTCAACGTAATAAACCCGTTTAGAAATCATTTGGATGGTTAAATAACCTGTTCCGGTGAAAATGGTGACTTTCCCCGCTGCGCCTAGCGTCCCCAGGCGGAAAACCAACCTTGCAACATTGAGACTACCGTCCCGGAAAGAGAAGTGAGAAACAAGAAACTCGTTTTAAATCGTGTTTCTTACCTTGTAACATCCACATAGTTCTGCCAAACTTATGCTAACTGTTCGCTAGCTTGTAAACAAATCCATGTTCTTTATCGTTACCTTTTCCCACAGTTTGAAATAGCATAATGCAATTTCTCCAGCAGAGGGGGAAATCCTGCCAAGTTTCCCTTTAACACCCGCCAACCCTAAACTTACTAGCCAGTTTGGCCGGTGATGCAAGAGGCATTACATGCGTGATACATAAGGTATGTAGGGCACCAAGAGACAGAGGAGGGACCACCATTTAGCCAATAAATAGTAGCTGTACTGCAAACTGTTTTTCACTCTTGTTAGAGAAAGTATACAATGTCCACATGCACCAACAGCATGTTACATAAAGATGATACTTTTCGGGTCCTCTCTATAAAGATCCAACTTGAACATACATGTAGGCCCTATGCTACTCCATTTAATTGAGAACACGTCTGAGCGGGCAGGAGAGGGAGATAAAACGAGTGGCAGGTTCCAACTGGCTTCATTGTTGATGATAATTGCTATCTCCTTTTTATTAAGTTAAGATTAAACTAAATGCGGCGGTGGTTGGGGCAGACTTATGGGGGCGAGAAGAGGAATGAAGCAGGGGATGAGGATATCGACAGAGATAGATATAGAGATCCCAAACATGAAATGAAGTGTTTGCACTTTCTGTGCATATTTTGTGGTATGTATTCATGCCAACAATGTTAATAAAATGATCAAATGCATTCAGTGACACTCATCTCATAAACTCATAATTCTCTTATTTTCACCAGAAATTTTGGCTAGTAGAAATTCTGATTGGCTAGTAACTTCAGAAAGTTACCAGCCACATTGGAAGTTAAATTAGAACCCTGCAAGTAATCATTACTGCTCTCATTTTCTCTCTCTTTTTTCATAGTTTTATGTTCTCTCTATGTTCTGTTTATGTTCTCTCTATGTTCTCTCATAGTTTTATGTTCTCTCTATGTTCTGTTCATGTTCTCTCTATGTTCTCTCATAGTTTTATGTTCTCTCACTCTCTTGTTCACTACCTTATTGTATTCCTCTGTCTGTCTTCTCTCCTAAAGACCACCTCAGGCAAAAATACTTTTTAACCTTTGTCAATTACTGTTTATAATGCGTTACAAGACATATCATGAGCAAAATAAGCTGTAAGCATTATGGCTAAGTATTTATAGTTTAGATAGAAGATATTGTCTGAGGATGCATATGCATCTGCATATTTAGATTTACAAGAAATACAAGCTAGCTAGTTAGCTATTTTATATTATACTTTATGCATCTGCATATTTAACTTGATCATTGCTGTGTCCACAGGTATTTATGCTGCAAATCACTACATGCCTGTATAAAGTGTTAGGATAGGTTAGGTCGCACTGTAGGGAAACCACTGACTTACATGGCATCAGTGATGTCACCACCTGGGGCTAATTAGTTAAAGATTTAGATATATAGGTAGAGATTTACATTTGAGTGAACAGAGCATCCACTTTTGGAGGAACATTATGGAAATACTGTGAATTGTAAGCCCACAACTGGGGCTATTTTGTAACCCCTATTTGGTGACCGCCCTGGGGGTCCCAACCCCCAGTTTCAGAACCACTTCACAAACTATTAATTAAACTGTATCAAAGGTTATTCAACATGAACCTTTTTTGTTGCTGTTTTGTTTTTGCTTTATTATGCACATATTTCCTAACTATTTTATCTAACTATTTGTAAATATTAGAATGAAAGAACTCAATAAAAATAAAACAAATAATAATAAAATAAAGCTTGACAGCTATTTTGTCTCAACCACGGTTCACCACCACGGTTCTCGGGGTGCAGATTATGCCAATGCCTGCTGTGATCATCCCTCGATTACCGACATAACAGGCTAATTTGGGGCTCCGTCAGGGATTAGACGTGTGTGAAAGGAATGATTTGGGTGTCCTGCTGATCTCATTACTCCATGCGCTCCTGCTATGCTGTCTTGGTTCAGTGTGGGAGGGGGGAGAAACAAATGTATGGTTAATAATCATTTAAACAGACTGGCTAAACAGGGTACCATATTACAGGGATCTGGGCGTCATTAACAGCTTGCATAGTAGGAGGCTAATGATCATGGGTGCACACTAGGGGAGAGAGGGAGAAATGGAGTTGGGATTTAATATTGGCCCAGTGTGTAAGGGGAGGGAAGAAATGTGTTGTGATCTCTTTCTCTCTCTCTCTCTATTTTTACGGTGATAATTAATGGCTGATTGTTATTTGAAGGTCAGATGCATCATTTCTGAGAAATTAAGTCCTCCCCCGTCTCCAGAAATGGAGGATCGTCAAGCCAATTACTGCCATGCGACACACACACACACACACACACACACACACACACACACACACACACAGACACACACACTATCCCTAATTTGTGGGAGGTGAGTTTTGTGTGGCTTTAGGTAAAAAGAGAGAGACAGAGAGATACAGGGCCTGTCCACACGGAGACGCTTTTTAGGTTAAACACAGAGGTTTTGCTTCGTCTTGGCCGAGCGTCCAAACGAATTCTGTAAACGCACTGCCCGAAACCGCACTTTTCTGAAACCTGGTCCCAGAGTGGAAAAATCTGAAACCATAGCCCGTTTGAATTCATTTAGACAGCGAAACCGCACATCCTGCTTGCGTATCGATGATGTCATCATCACACCTCAGCTGCCCTGGACTTGCACTTATATTGCCTAACAATACTAGTTTTCATACATGACATTACCTACGATTACACCCCCCGTAAGATAAATATCACAACTGGTGCTGCGCAGCGCCGATAGCTTATGACTTATGACTAGGTGGACTGAACACTGTTTATCCCGGTGTTTTTTTATGCATTCTAGCTACTGTCAGTGACGCGAGAGAACTTAAGTTATTAGGAAAGTGCGGTGTAAGTTTAGGCTACATTAATTTGTGCGTAGTGCCAGTGTCATTCATTTATTTTACATGTCTTACAACATATATAGGCCTACATGCATTCACAGTCGAGTGAAATCAGATATAAGCATACAAAGACGCTTAGAACTCACGTTAAGCCGATGGTAGCACACTGAATGCAAATGTGCGATTTGATGCAGGCAAACGTATTGACTGTTACTAACAAAGGTTTTCTAGCAATATTATAAATGTGGCGACAGAATAGCCTAGAACTTGGGTAAGCCTTGCGTTTAGTAGCCTAATTGCGGTGATAGCCAAAACTAATGTGAATCACGGACTATCCTACAACCAAAGAAAGTAAAGGTGATTAGTAGGCCTACCTGCGTTAGCCAAATGAAGGACGGGACTGCACCCTTCACAAGCCGTAAAATAAAGTTTATTAGTTTTACAGTTGACTACAGTTGACAGTTCACCATCAGTCCACACAAACAATTCTGCTTTCCTTGCACTAGCCATCTGTTTGTAAAGCGCAAGTTTTGGTCAATTTCTGTAAAGAAACAGTGGCACCTATAGGCCTGGGGTATGAAGTAACGTGTTGAGTCGTGTTGAGATGGATCCGTTTGGACGCAAATATTCTTGATACGGTTCCAGGGAAGACGGAGGGAAAAAAGATCGGTTTGGTACGTGTGGACTAGGCCACAGAGAGGGACAGAAGGAGAGAAAAAGAGAGAAAATGAGAAACAGGGACAGCAAGAGTGAAAGAGAGAAAGAATGTGTGCACAGGCTGCAAAGGGTAACTACAAAGGGTCACTGACTCACCCTCCCTCTCTTCCACACCTTTCTCATTTCTCTCTCTCTCTCCTACACCCTAGAGAACAGCGGATGGATCTTTGCATCAGCCTCTCCCTATGAATGGAAGTGTCTCTTTCAGTGTGTGTGTGTGTGTGTGCAGTGGTTAAAGTGGGATTTGGCAGGTGGGGGGGACCCTAAAATCCAGTGTTGGTGCAACATATTGAGTATTGTGGTGTAGCAATACTTTTTGGACAAGAATTGCTTAACTGGCTTAACTCACCATTTATTTTAACAATATCATCGCGCTATATCGTTGGTATGAAAGAATATATTTATTATTAATTTATCTGAGGTGGCAGAACTGTCCCCCCCCCCCACTTTAACACCTGTGTGTGTCTATATATCTATCTGTCTGTCTCTCTTTCAATGTGTGAGTGAGTGAGTGAGTGTGTGTGTGTTTGTGTGTGTCTGTCTGTCTGTGTGTGTGTGTGTGTGTGTGTGTGTGTGTGTCTGTCTCTCTTTCTATGTGTGAGTGTGTGTGTGTGTGTGTGAGTGTGAGTGTGTGTACAGTATGTGTTTGTGTGTGTGTGTGTGTGTGTGTGTGTGTGTGTTGTGTGTGTCTGTCTGTCTGTCTCTCT
This sequence comes from Alosa sapidissima, assembly GCF_018492685.1. NCBI lineage: Eukaryota > Metazoa > Chordata > Actinopteri > Clupeiformes > Clupeidae > Alosa > Alosa sapidissima. Next base: position 24,410,803 of record NC_055976.1, on the reverse strand, counting down.
TTCAATGTGTGTGTGTGTGTGTGTGTTTGTGTGCGTGCATGCATGCAGCTGTGATCTTAACAAGCGACATTGTTTTGCTCAGTGAGGAGATTATGCTTATTACATTGTTATAAACAAGTGCCGATGTAGTTTGGTATCTTCTCAAATTCTCTTGTCCTTAGAAAAGTTAGAATTAAACATGGTCCAGTCCATGTCAAAATGTAATCATCCTTTAGATTCTATTAGTCTTCATGTATTAGTCAATACTGCTGCTGCCCTACTATTGAGACAAACAGTACTAGACTCGCCTTTGCCGTGACTATCAGTCTGACAGGACCCCAAGTGAAAGTAAGAGCTTGTTTGCTTCTAGAATGTTCCGGTGCTTTCCGGAGAGCGAGTAAAGGCTTGGGTGGTCTGATGTTATTACCGGCCTGTCTGATCCCTCCCCTCCTTTAGGTTGGCACCGTAACCATAACGATAGTGAAGACGGGTAGTTGTGAACAAGCGAGGAATCAGAGCTGTCACACCTCAGCTGTCCCTGAAATCAGATTCAGAGCCCCTCCAGACAGATCCCAACGTATGGGGATTAGAGTGTCTCCTGATTTCTCCTGATGAAACACAAGCGGCATTGCTGCTTGAAGTGGTCTGGTCCCAGAGAGCAATTTCACACCCACGCCAATCAGGACAGCATGACACAGGCAACGGAGGCAGAGGAGGAGGAAGAGGAGGAGATGGAGGAAGAGGAGGAAGACAAGGAGGCAGAAGAGGAGGGGGAGGAGGAGGAACTATTGGAGGAAGAGAAGGAGGAGGAGGAAGAGGAGAGGGAGGAAGAGGAGGAAGAGAAGGAGGAGGAGGAGGAAGAGGAGGAGGTGGATTTGGAGGACCAGTAGGAGGACCAGCAGGAGGCTTCAGTAACTGCAGTGGAGCTGCTGCATGGCAAACTGCCCCCTGCTGACGGCCCTATTGCACTGCAGGTATGTTTGTTTCTGATGGGACTGGGTTTGACTGGCAGCTCGGTTACAGCAATCTCCCGCGGGGCCAGGGCCAGCTTCTAATGAGGCAGGAGACAGGAAATAGCAAGTAACAAGTGGTCTGACGGGCGGCTGCCTGGCTGGTCAGCTCTCCAGTCCACCCTTCTACCACCACCACCACCACCAACTAACTCTCGCCTCCACTCCCATGCCACAGCTGCAGGGGGCTCGGCAAGGATTACGGAAAGCTGTAGACGGCCCGAGCAAATCAAACAAGGAGGGAGAGAGACAGCGAGGGAGGCTGAAGGGGGGGAGGGGGTTTTTGGCGGTGGGGGTGAGCTGCGAGAAGAGAGGAGACAGATGGACAGGGTAGGTAGAGCGACAGTTGTGCAGAAAAATATTTGAGGGAAATGGTGAGCGATGGAGGAGAGGAGATGGAAATGAGAAGGGGGGGGGCAGAGAGGGGGAAGAGAAGAGGGGGGGGCAGAGAGGGAGGAGAGGGGGAAGAGAAGAGGGGGGGGCAGAGAGGGAGGAGAGGGGGAAGAGAAGAGGGAAAAGACATGACAGACTGAGGAGTGTCTGCGAAGTGAAGGAGAGGAAGTGAAAGTGAGAGGAGGCTGGGGGGGGGAAGGAGTAGTGAGAGGCGTTTTAAAAAAGATAGGATGGGACTGGCAGGATGAATAAAATTGCACTTGGGAGAAATTTGGCATTGTGGGTAGATAATTGGAATGGATACATGAATAGATAAGAAAGAAAACTGACTAAAAGGTAGGCCTACTGAATAGTTCATGTATTTTGTTTGTTTTTGTTTGCATAGTACACTTTTCTTAAAAAAAGATTCATTGTGATAGTGTCTGTGTTGAGGCAAAGGCCAGGTATTTAGCAGATGTTTTTTTTTCCCAAACGACAGAAATTACAATGTTGTGGCACTTGCAGGGTAGCGTAGCAACAGTCTCTGGTTGACTAGCCTTGCTCAATTAGGTCATGTCTTCCTGGAGTGTATGCAAATAGGCACATAATAATTATCAACTGAATCAAGTCTAACATCACCAAATATCATGTAATCTTGTAATAATTTGTTGACAAACAACAAGGGACCTGTTCAAATGGGAACTGTAATTGTGTCTGAATGGGTGGGAAGAATGATGGAGGGAATATGCAGACATGCAGGTGAAGGAGGTGAAGAGAATAAAGACTATGGAGTGAAGGAGAGGACTGGCGAGATGGAGGTGGAGATAAGATTGTCAGGCCGCCTGAATATGTAGGTGAGGTGACCACTGAAAGATGGAGAACGACTAAAGTTGTATGGGAGGAGGACAAGGGCCGTATCCACAAAGAATTTTAAGGCTAAAAGTAGCTCCTAAGTGGCGAATTTAAGAGCAACTCCTAAAAATAATGGGCGTGTCACTCCTAACTTTAGGACTCTTTAATTTTTTAAACTTTAATTTTTTTTCACTAGTAATTCACGAAGCATTTTAGACCTAAAAGTAGCACCTAAGTCTGGGACAGCTTAAAAGAAGTTGAGAGGACTCCTAACTCACTAAGCCTATTCACAAACAGCTTTTTAAGGCATTTCACATTGCAATGTTTTGAAATGAGTCGCCTATGCGGCAACAGGAGCTTCCAATCGCAAGGTAACAATTTTGCATTCATAAAATGGATGCAAAAACGCCACCAACAACAACCAAAACTACTCATTGATAACATATAAATTAAATGTAACGTTTCATTGTGAATCAAATTAAAATGGTCTCATCTTTGCAAACCTAGGCATAGCCTATGGTGACAGATTTATTTAATAATGTTGCAAAGATACTGCATCAATCCGTAGGCCTATGTTTCATTAGGCTACTAGGCTATTTGTTTTGCCTTACTCTTTATTCATTTAGGCTAGGCCTTTTTATTCAGTTATTCATCATCTTCCGTCCTTCGCACTACTTGTGTAGCGCACGCATTCTCAGACCTGTCACCTGTCACTCATCATCGTAAGCGAGGTGTTTGGAATCATTCCCGCGTTACACTCATCAGCCAATCAAGGTGGTCACTTCAGTCAAGCTCGTTCATGAGTAATGACGTCATCCATAGCAACAAAGACTCACTCTCTTTCCTTACTAAGAGTAGGTCTGAAAGGCTTTGTGAATAACTTTTAAGAGAAAACTCCTAGCTAAAATCTTTAGTGCGATTTAAGAGTACTCCTAGTGGTAAGATAAAAGGCTTTGTGAATACGGCCCCAGAAGTATAATGGTGGTCAACGAGTACAGAGCTCTGTCATTCCTCTGTGCATGCTGGCGATGACCACTGGTGGCAGCCATGGGCTTTGGTCTCCTCACTAACAAGCCCTCCTGTGCCTTACACACAACATAGGTTACATAAGCACACCCAATTAAATGGACCTGCCAGAGAGTGAGGGAAGAGAGAGAGAGAGAGAGAGAAAAAGGGATAGGAGAGAGAGAAAGTGAGAGAGGGATAGGAAAGAGAGAGAGGGATATGAGAGATAGAGATAGGAGAGAGAGAGAGAGAGAGAGAGAGGAAGAGAAGAGAGATAGAGAGAAGAAATGTGGGAGAAGGAGCCAGACACAATTTAATATGCTGCCTGCACTCACAGTCAAGTAATTACACACTAGTTTACTTGAGAGTGAGGACATACTTCAAGAAGGCCCAAATTACAGCAACACTTCAAGATGCTGAATGTTCCTGCGGTCCATCACAACCATGTCAGAATCACTCAGTTGACATTCTGAAACCTTAATGTAAACAGAAAGTTTTAAAAAGCATATTACTGTGACTCCATCACAGAGAGTATGGTTCTACCTACCACCATGTTCTCTCCAACAGAGAGAGAAAAGAATTACACTTTTCCCCCATGACTTTCCCCTTAGTTTCCCTCCAGACTGATGAATTACATGCTGGCACAGAAAGTCACTTTGCGCTGTGTGCCGTAAAGACTGAAGACAAACAAACGTTTACAGCAGAGGGCAACATGGGCCGTATGAGTTCCGATTACAGCAGAGGGCAACATGGGCCGTATGAGTTCTGAGTCACCCAGGGATGGGGGGGTGGGGGGTGTTGATGAGGGGTGGGGCGGGTCTGTGGGGTAGGGTGCCATGGGGTGGGGAGGAGTGGGTCATTCATCCCAAAAGACAAATGACAGAGGGATAGCCAAAGCCAACACAACCGAGATATGTACACATATGCACACACACACACACACTCCTTCACATACTCATACAGTCCCCCAGTCCCTCCATGGCACTCCCAGGGGGAAGCTCGCCCATGATACACAAGGTGATGTACAGTACTTCATCTCATCTTTCATTGGGATTTTCTCATTAATTTCACCTCTCCATTCCAGCACGCTGCCCTTGACTTGGCTGGTGAAAGTGGGCAGCGTGACTTACAGACACACACACACGCACACACACACACACACGCACGCACACACACACACACACACGCATGCACACACACAAACGCGCGCACACACACACTCACACATATGTGCACACACACACACATACACACGCACACACACACACACACCATCTAACCTTCATTAGCAGGGCTAGCTGATTAGTGGAGCTCCGTACTTCCTGTCCATCTGCTTGTGGGCCACCGGCTCGTTGTGTGTGTATGTGCAAGTGTGTCGATGACTGTGTGTGTGGCTATGTGTGACTATGCATGTGGTGATTAGTGTGTGTGAGTGTGTGTGTGTGTGAGAGCATGGCCCAATGTGGCTGATTTGCATTCATGAGGTAAAGCTGAACATGCACTGTTGCTGAACAGTGGACTCCAGGAGAGAACGAGAGGGCTGATAAACACACACACACACACACACACACACATTGAGTGTTGAGCGTTGAGTATTATAACTCAGCTGGAGCCCAATCTTTTGTTGTGACCTTGTGCAGCACTAGTTTGTCTCCCCCATCTTATCCATTAGCAGCTCACAGAACTAGACAAGAGCAATGGAGAGACAAAAGAATTCAGAAAAAAGAGGGAGAGATGGAGTGTTCGAGAGTGAGAGAGAGAGATAGAGAGAGAGAGAGAGAGAGAGAGAGAGATCATCACCATTCCACAAGGCATTAGCAGGCTGCTGTGAATTGTGCTGGGGAGAGGGGTTCCAGTATGCATATGAGTGTGTGGCGTGATGAATGACCACTGCATAAGAACAGGAAGGAAGGAGGGGAGTGTGTTTGTGTGTGTGTTTGTGCATGTACATACATGTGTATGTATGCAAGTGTGTGTATGCGTTATGTTGGAATGCATGCATTTGTGTATGTGTGTAAGTGTGTGTACGTGTGCATGTGTGTGCATGTGTGTGTGTGTGCGTGTGTGTGTGTGCATGTATGTGTGTGTGTGTGTGTGTGTATTCGTGTTTGCATTCATGTGTGTGCATGTAAATGTGTTATTTGAGGATGTTTCAGTGGGGTAGTGGGGTAGGTGAATTTCAAATCTAACAGAGATGCAACTTGTCTGGAGGTGGTTAAATATTGCTGCTGCTAAATGCTGTCTTGACACAATGAGCAGGAGGGAGAGAGGGAGAGAAGGAGAGAGAAGGAGAAAGAGAGCGAGAGGTAGAGAGAGAGAATGAAAGAGGGAAAGAACAAACCTGAGAGAAAGAGGCCCATAAACAGAGACAGATAGAGAGAAAAGAGCGCTTGTGTGTGTGTGTGTGTGTTTGTGTGTGTATTTGTGTGTGTGTATGTGAGAGAGAGAGAGGGAAAGAGTGTAAGGCAGGCTGTGAATCACCAGGCAATGGCTCACAGCTCCCTGAATCAATAACCATTTCTAGAAATGGAATGCAGCAGGAAAATTGAAGTGCTCATTAAAAGCAATGATGCTGGGGGCTTGTGGCAAAGTGCACACTCACAAACACATACAGACACACACCACTCTCTCTCTCTCTTCTCTCTCTCTCTCACACACACACACATACACAGGGAGTTGCTTTCCCTCTCACTGTTGTTTGACTTCAGGTAGGATAGGCCTCCCACATCTACTAGCTCACAGAGAGAGAGAGAGAGAGAGAGAGAGAGAGAGAGTCATAAACATATCCTAGATAATAAGTGACATCAGCATAGTAAATCACCCTCAGGCTACAAACCTCTGTCAGATAACACCTAATCACTCTCCCTCACATTGACACACAAGTCAAACACTCATACACACAAACACGCAACCACGCACATATTTAGATGCAAGTGCCCAAGCATATGTACATATAGCACATGTATTTACTACACACACATGCACACACACATACGAGTGAACACACACACACACAAACACACCCTTTCACACATTCACTTGCTTCACATAGTCACTCATCCATGTTCTGTATGCCTTATCTTCGTGCCTGACTGCTGCTAGGCAACACCTTCCGCAAGAAGGTAGGAGCAGTCCATTGTTTTCCACCATTCAGAGCTCCTGTCTTAAGCAACATGAAGAGAGAGAGAGAGAGAGAGTGAGAGAGAGAGAAAGAGAGAGAAAGAAAGAAAGAGATTCAGACTAAACTCAAAGCTCTTGAAGTATTTTCCTCCTGGTCTTACTCTTAGCTCATCTGATCTTCATTACACGAGTCTCTATTTTCATTTCACTGTTTTAAATGAATACATTCAATGAAGCGCCAGGCCTTTCTGGATAATGTATTCAGCTTAATAAATGATTTGACAATGACAGAAAATGCACTCGCTTTTTGGTTTGAATTGCATTTAGTTTTTATAAAAAATATATTATAAAAAATATATATTATAAAAAGTAATATTGACTGTGACTGTGCAGTAGTTGTTTTAGTTTAAAACATGGATGTGAAAATGAAAGTATGGTCCGGTGTTGCCTCCAGGCAACATAGCCTTGGCTTAACAATTTGGCTTGTTTAAATAAAATTAAACAACCATTTGATTGGATAATTATTCTGCAGGGGTGGTATCCCCAGTACTATCCAATGAAACTGCTAGAAAGAGGAGTAATGACTCACATTATTCATATTTTCCCTTGCGAAAATTACATTTCCCAGTCATTCTTCTAGTAAATCATTAAGAAATATGAGCAAGCTTTATTGATAATGCAATATAAGAATCATGATGGTGGGATACTCTATGGTTTAGCAATTTACCTTGAAAGTGCATTCATGACGACCCAAATCCTACAGCATTCTACTCAAGTACCCTTCAGATACGATAGTATCCGATAGGCCTCAGCATCATTAAACTAGTTCTGAGGCTCTGTAGTCGTGCATCTGTATCTTTAAATGGCATAGTGTCGTGTGGGTGTGCAGGCATTTCAATGTATGCTTATTCAGCTGAGGGCCTTCTCCCTGTAGCAACTCAAGGCCACAACGGTGACAGCCGGGAATCGAACCCATGACTTTTGAGGCTACTGCATGCTATACACCACACTATCACCGGCCATCAAGTGTTCTGAGATTGAGTAGCTGGGCCTCGGTATCTTTGTAAAGTTGTCCTGATATTTCCTCATCTGTGATGTGTGTACAGAAAGACTCTCAGGCTTCATGGGAAAGTGATAAGGCCAGCAAAGAACTCCTGCTGAGTATAATCAATTGCACACAGAAGACTTGAAACACATGTGTACACGTGTCTGCTCTCTGTCACATAGGCACACACACACACACACACACAAATACACATGTACAAACACAACACACACACACAGATGCACACGCAAATACACATATACAAAGCAGCACACACACAGACACAGACGCACACACAAATACACATGTACAAACAGCGTCCACACACACACACACACACACACACACATACACACACACAGACACACAAATACACATGGACAGAAGAAAGAGAGAGAGAGAGTCTCAGTGATGTTGCAGAGAGATTTTCCTTTGATTTTCCGGCCATGGTAAAATTGCTTTGCTTGGGATAAGATTCCTCCGGCCTTATCTGCCTCAGAGCACCTCTTTAGCTGCTTCCAGCTCCAAATAAAAGCCAAGGCCTGGCCTGTCAGATAATAGAGTACTGTGTCAGCCACATTTCACAAAGACACACACACACACACATGCATACTGGCACACACACACAAACAACAACAGACATACACACAAAGGCTCCCACTCAAACAAATAAGAACATAAAAAACATGCACACACACATGCACACACATAAAAAGCAAAGACGCTGTCCACTCGCTCTATCAAAACCATGTGACCTGCTGGCAGCACACACACACACACACACACTCAATAAAATAAGAACACAATCCTTCCTCTGTGTTGTTGGAAAAAGATTAGAGAAACACTTGTATAAGAAAACAAAAAAATATAAGTGTCTCTTTCCTTCACAATAAGGTAATGAATGTGTGGTAAACTCTCAATTCTATTTGTACACTAGCTGTGTAGTACCTGTAAGTAGGATCCCCTACAGTCACTGCTGCTCAAAATAACACTGTTCCAACTCATCGTTTTGGGATTCATACTCATCGTTTTGGGATTCATTTAGCAATGGCTTTCTGTCTTATCTTTTTATTAAAGTAAAACAATACCACTGTCTGAATAGTTAACAGGTGTCTTTTGATGTGTTTACACGGTTACACTTTACTTGACAGTATCGACATAAGAGTGACATGACTCATATTATAGCCATGTAACCTACTGGGTGGTTCTTGGTGTATAACATTAACTTGGATTCACTAACTGAATAATGTGTTACGTTAGCTAGCTAACGTAACACATAGCAACGTTAGAACTGCTGAACTTATGTTTGTCAGCCTAATGTTAGGCTAATGGTAATGTTAGTGTTATCAAGCTCATCTGACATAAACGCACGTTTTGTAGGCTATTACTGGTATTATGTTTAAAACAACTCTGTAATATTAGGTGGTCATGGTTTCCGAGTGTGTTGCACTAATAATTTGTCTCCTGATGGATTTTTATGTCTGTCAATATAATTCACTGGTAATGGTTCATGCAAGAATTGATATAAAGTGCTGTAGGCTAACAGTGATAAAAATGCACTCTTTTTTTCTTTGATTGACAGGACTGACCCCCAAAACGGACTTTGGAATCTGCCTGCCTTCGTGGAAGTGTCACATGCATTTTATACTAGGCTATCTATTCAAAAATAAAGACTTTCAAATGAATAATTGTGTCGAACTGTTGTATTTCATTGCATGGCTTTTGATGGCCATTTGATAGACTGTTTATACCATGCAAGCTGTTAACAGAAGGTGTTCTTTCAAGTAAGTAAATACAAACTTTGAGTTATTAAAAGTTTGTAACAACAGAGTATTTTAAAAATCAACCAGTAGTTTTTGGGGATTTGGTTACATAACCCAAACATTACGTAACTTTAACTAAACAGTTGTGTCAACATGACCCAACATATTGGTTAAATTTCAACCCAGTTGTTGGGTTAAATTTAGTAACCCAATTTGCTAGGTTAAGATAACCCAATGCTGTGTTGGACCCCATTTTACCCAGCATTTTTTAGAATGTGCTTATGCGTAAACGCTTCTGTCATTAAGGGCTCTATCTTCCACCCCAGCGCAATTGACTTTGTATACTTATGCTTTTGTCTTTCCTATTTTGCAGTCAGCGCATATTGGAATTTTCCCTCCACAGGTACATGTGCGCCCACGGGGGCGTTTCAGCGAAAAGAGGGGGCGTGTTCCGGGGCAAATGGTCCCTGTTGTTATTTTGCAGTTTCAGAAAACAATTCTGCCACAGACCAGGAACTTCCTGGTCTAAAGTCAGTGGCGCAAACTCAGATGCTATTTTATGGGCGCATGCATGGCCACAGGCCTGCAGGAATGAATGCTATGCACACCGATCTACAGACACCCTGTGCACAGATGGAAACATTCAAAGCCTTGATAATATTTGTCCGTTTCCCGGTTTTGTTCGTGCATTGGTCAACTAAAAATTAGTAGCCTATATAGTACATCTACATGCAATATCTTTACAACAACAACGCCTAATTACGACCTATTAATTTGGAACTTTATACAGCCCTATAAAGTAGTGCTGTCAGTTAAACGCGTTATTAACGGCGTCAATTTTTTTATCGCGAGATTAACGTTCATTTTGGTGTAACAAACTTTCTAGTTTTTTCACATGCTGTTGCAACAACTAGTAACGTTAGAACAACTACAACACCACACCGATGTAGCCAGACCGGAAACTAAACAATACGCACTGACGAATGGAATGGAACGTTGTATGTGCTGCATACACGCCCCCTTTTAGGGGGAAGATGATTGATATAATGGAAATCTATGCTGCATCAAAGTGGAGAGCAAAACGTGCTTATAGTAAACTTACTAAATCTTGAAACAAACATGAATAAAAGGCACAAAATAAGGTTGGTGTAAGAGTTATCTCTGTGTTTATGGGATTAATGTGACCATGTTCCTATGTTTTGCTCTCTCCAGTTTACTAACAGGAGTGTCACGAATGTATCGATAGGCACAGTCAGGCCCGTGGCTGACTAGCAAGCTTAACTTTACATGTCATAACATCAACTAAACATAAGTCACACATTCATTCTATCACTTGTAATATGAACGTAGCCTATTTCCTACAAGTAGGTGAGATAATTGGGCATGTTATACTGAAGTTCCACAGTTACAGTGTAGCTAGCTAGCAAGCTAACCGTTTTGCATGGGATATACCTGTATGGTAAGTGTACAGTACATGCTAAATTTGTATAATACATGGGGTATTGCAAACGAATAAGGTTGGTAATGTACATCGTTTCGACATGAGTAAGTTACATAAACACAATTCTTCATAACTGCCGTGTTAGTAAAATGATTGAATGTCCTGTGAATTAATAACTAGATGTAACGTCAACGTGTGATTACTAGCTGTCTTTCAATTATATAATGTTAACATGTTTTCCGCTAAAATGGGGCGTGATGCAGATCAAATGTATCTTTATGATGATGCGCCGTTAGTAGGCTACGTAAAGGCATGCTGCACATACTTGGTTGGGCTAACGAGCCGCCAAAGAGTAGCCTAGGCTGACGCATTAGTTGTGTGCCGCCAAAGATTTTTTCACCGTCACTTGTTCTGTTATCAACATTCCTCTTTGGCTGCTACTATTTGCGATGCACTCTGCTTTCGACATTCATTTACATTAGATTCCATTCTTTTCAATACAACTCCGCACACCAGCATCGCACTTTGCAGCCGTGTAAATCACGATTCAGTTATATTTGGTCGCAGCTCCATAAAATCCATTGTTCATCCAGTGTTTGCCTGTTAAAAACTTCGGCGTTGATGTGTGTGGCAAGTGACAGTGCACCATAGACTGTAGGCCTATAAAATGGCAATGCACTCATGTTGAAAAGTTCCTTATTTTCAACTGAACTCAAAGATAATGAATATAGTATGAATATAATATTTTCTGTTTGTTATGCCCTTTATAATGTGTGTAGGCCTACATTTTGTGCATGCACTTCTGCAGTAGCATTTATTTCAGTTTATATCAGCTATATTTCTGAAGAATATATTGTGTTGCCTCAGGTCTGCTGCACATCTTTTTGAAATTTTATTTGAAATAATCAAATAGACCTATGTCTTAAAGTTCAGTTAATACAGTAAAGTAACTTGCTTTGCTTTCATTTGAATCCCAATCAAGATAAACAATAATTGCTTTATTGTTAATATGGACTCCTGGAAATTTCAGAAATGCAAAATAATAGAATTTTAATCATATGATAAAATATGTGATTAATCGTGATTAACTATAGGAATTCAGCGATTAATCGTGATTAAAAATTTTAATCGTTTGACAGCGCTAATTTTTATCTTACGGAGTGCCTTGGTCGAAGAGATCTTTTTTTTTCATATGAAACTACTAACCTTGGACCAAAGAGCACGCAACTACAAAACATACAAGAGAACAAAGAGGACTGAGCCTAAAGGCCCATTCACACCAAGAACGATAACGATAACTATAAATACATATCGTTCTCGTTAATATTAATGACGACGTTCACAAACTTATAACGATAACGACATGAAGAACGATATCGTTAGGGATCACTTTCAGAGCGATAAAAAGCTAATAGCCAATCAGAACCCATAGAATTTTAACCGTCACATTCATAAACACAAGGAAAGACTTTCTTTATCGTTGTTCAGTGTGAACGCTTTTATCGTTATGGTTATAGTTATCGTTATCGTTCTTGGTGTGAATGGGCCTTAACTCCAAATATATACACCCAAAACTTATATTTTCCCAGATTTTAGTCTGACTCAAAAGCTTTTTGAAGAGATCATCTGGTAGGAACACAGCAGGTTGCTTGAGTAATCACTAACACTAGTTTAATTGTATTGACCTGCAGAATTATTAACACTAGCTTATATAAACAGAGAGTTGACAATCTTCCCATGCTTTTATCACTAAAGGAGTCATATTCTAGTAGCTTCAAATTAGGGGAGCTCATTCAACTTCTTGCAGAGTTGTGCATATCTGCCTGAATATGATGCATGTTTGTATTGTAAACAAGATGCATGCTTGTATTGTTAACAAAATACATTATTGTATTGTAAACAAGATGAATATTTGTATTGTAAACAAGATGCATGTTTGTATTGTAAGCATGCATCACCTTCAGTCAGAAATTCACCCATGTGTTAACCACATTGCCTGATGGTCAAAGGAAATTAGAATGAGATCAGTGCTTTAATCAGAGAAAAGACTGAGAGAAAAGGAAAAAAAGAAATGCATTCCCATGTTTAGCCCGTCATTTTGTATTAACCTCTTCAGCTGAGGAAAATGTTGCGAAGTCGATAAGTGAACCTTGTGAAGACTGGAAATTACCACTGAGAGCACATGTATCAAATTTAGGTCTAATTCTTATCAATTTGGTTGCAAATGTATGCATTTATTGTTGCTGGTTAATTAACAAGCAATTCATACTACATTACATTTCACACATGTAATTGATATCATAGTATATGGGCTAAAATGAAGTCTAATAATCATGCTGTTAGATATGGCAGTTGTATAGAATAGCATTCTGATGCTGATTTAAACTGTACAAACTGCAAACACATAGCACATTTTAACTGGCAGAGCACTGGTCCTGCAGCTCCATTCTCTTTTTGCAGCAATCACATGTTCGGTTGACCATTCTGGATGAGCTCGCCTCGAAGCTGACCATAAAGAAAGACAGATGTGCAGATGTCAGCAGGGGAGTTTTTTAACATTCTAACAGAAGATTCTGTTCTGCAACAATATAAGGTTCTAGAATTCCTATTTCCTCACAATTGTAAAACTGCATTGAATGTGAGAAGTTTTTTTATTTATAATAATAATAATAATAATACAAGGATACAAGGAAGTTTATTGTCACATGCATATAGTTACTGGAAGTAAGAAATGCAGTGAAATTATGTCTGGTGTCAGCCTATTTGTGCAAAGTAGGGGGGTAAAAAGTGCAGTAGAAGAGGGGTTTAGTAGATTAAGTGGCAAGGGCTGCATAAGAAAGGTGGGGGAGGATTGGAATGGGGGGGGGGGGCACCAACAAGGAGCACCCAAGAGCAACAGGGGCAAGGAAAAACTCCCTTACCAAGGAAGAAACCTTGGGCAGATCCACGGCTCAAGGGGCTAACCCAACTGCCAGGGGTCTTGGTGTGTGTGTTGGGGGGATGACAGGGAAGATGGGATAGTGTGCTGTGTATGTGGGGAGAGGGCAGTGTGCAATATGTGTGTTGGAGAAGCTTCTTGATGAAATAATGTGCTGTGTATGTAGGGGGGGGGGGGGGGGGGGGGTAGTGTACTGCAAGTATGGTGAAGGGACTTAGGCCTAGTCCACACGTACCAAACCGATCTTTTTTTCCTCCGTCTTCCCTGGAACCGTATCAAGAATATTTGCGTCCAAACGGATCCATCTCAACACGACTCAACACGTTACTTCATACCCCAGGCCTATAGGTGGCACTGTGTCTTTACAGAAATTCACCAAAACTTGCAAAACGTTTGCTTTAAAAACAGACAGAATAGGCTACGGCGAAATAGCTAGTGCAAGGAAACCAGAATTGTTTGTGTGGACTGATGGTGAACTGTCAACTGTAGTCAACTGTAAAACTAATAAACTTTATTTTACGGTTTGTGAAGGGTGCAGTCCCGTCCTTTATTTGGCTAACGCAGGTAGGCCTACTAATCACCTTTACTTTCTTTGGTTGTAGGATAGTCCGTGATTCACATTAGTTTTGGCTATCACCGCAATTAGGCTACTAAACGCAAGGCTTACCCAAGTTCTAGGCTATTCTGTCGCCACATTTATAATATTGCTATAAAACCTTCGTTAGTAACAGTCAATACTTTTGCCTGCATCAAATTGTGCATTCGCATTCAGTGTGCTACCATCGGCTTAACGTGAGTTCTAAGCGTCTTTGTATGCTTATATCTGATTTCACTCGACTGTGAATGCATGTATATATGTTGTAAGACAAGGCTAGGCAATCAAGGACATGGGTAGATGGAGGATAAATCAAAAATAATAAATAAAAAGTTCTATGGAGATGTGCAAAAGTTAGAGAAAGTCAGATGTGTGTGTGTGTGTGTTTTGACGTGTGATGAAAAAAGAAAATAAATAAAAGGTCTGTAGCATAGGGTGAGGGATGTAAAAGTGCTAAAAGTCTTGTAGGTGTGTGTGTGTGTGGGGGGGGGGGGGGGTCATGAGTGCTGAGGAGTGAATGAGTGCAAAGTCAGTCAGTATAGTGTGAGTTCAGAGTTGGGAAATGTTTGAGAGTGCTGAGGAGTGAATGTGTGCAAAGTCAGTATAGTGTGAGTTCAGAGTTCGGATGGCCTGGGGATAAAAACTTCTCCTGAGTCTCTCAGTTCTGGCTTTGTGACTACATAGGCGTCTTCTTGATTTCAGCGGTAGGAATAATCCATTGTTAGGATGAGAAGAGTCCTTCAGAATCTTTTGGGCTCTTAAGAGTACTCTTCTGGAATAGATATCTTGTAGAGCAGGGAGTTGAGTTCTTATAGTACGTTCAGCTGAGCGCACTACTCTCTGAGTACTACAATCTCTAACTTTGAGTTCCCATACCAAGTGATGATGCTACCAGAACACTCTCAACCGCTGAAGTGTAGAAGGCCTTCATGATGGATGTAGAAACTTTGAATTTCCTTAGCTGACGAAGGAAGTAGAGTCGTTGTCTGGACTTCTTCAGAACATACTGAGTGTTAACAGTCCATGTTAGGTCTTCAGTAATGTGGACACCAAGGTATTTAAAACTTGTGACTCTCTCTACAGGTTGCCCGATGATCATTAGTGGGGTGTAACTGTAGTTCTGCTGCTGCCTTCTGTAATCCACTACCATTTCCTTGGTTTTATTGATATTCAGTGTCAAGCTGTTAGATTGACACCACTGTGCCACCTCATCAACCTGATCCAAGTACAGCTGTTCATTGTTGTTACTAATCAGGCCCAAGATCACTGTCATCTCCAAACTTGATGATGGAGGTATGACTACTGTTGGCTTTGCAGTCATGTGTGTAGATGTTGTACAGCAGTGGACTCAAAACACAGCCTTGGGGAGCACCAGTGCTGATGGTTAATCTGGAGTCAGATGTCAGACCCCCCACTCTAACCACTTGTGAACGGTTGGTGAGGAAGTCAAATATCCAGTGACACAGGGTGGTGTTCAGTCCTAAGGCCTTCATCTTTGTGACCAAGGTGAGAGGTACTATCGTGTTGAATGCTGACCTAAAGTCAATGAACAGCATCCTCACATAATTTCCATTCCCCTCCTCCAGGTGAGTTAAGGTGGTGTGCATGAGGTTTGAGATGGCATCCTCTGTAGACCTGTTGGCTCTGTAAGCAAATTGGAGGGGGTCGAAGGAGGCAGGGAGGGATGAGCAGATAATGTTTTTCACAAGCTTCTCAAAACACTTCATCACTGTAGACGTCAGGGCTACTGGGCGGTAGTCATTCAGACATGATGGACTTTTGTTTTTCGGTACTGGAACAATAACTGTAGGAACTGTCTCTTAAGCCAATGATGTGTTAAAGATATAAGTGAACACAGGAGCTAACTGAGCAGCGCAGGATTTCAAAACCCTGTTAGAAATTCCATCCGGTCCAGCAGCTTTTCTACAATTAACCCTCCTAAAGGCATTGCTCACATCGACCTCAGAGACACAGAAAGGTGCATCCTCATTTGCTTCACATGCTGCAGCTAGTGCAAGATAGTCTGTGTTTTTCATGTCAAAGCGAGCATAAAAAGCATTAAGTTCATCAGGGAGGGCTTTACTCACATTCATCATAGGAGGGGACTTTCTTTCAAAGCCAGTGATGGTTCGGAGTCCTTTCCACACTCGTGCTGGATCACCCTCCAAGAAATCAGCTTCAACTCTGTCTCTATAGCGCCGCTTAGCATCTTTAATAGCTCTACGTAAACTATAAGATGCGGTACCACTTCAGTTATCTCAGTAAAGCATAGAATGTTACAGTCCCTGATGTCTCTATGAAACTGTATCCTCGCTCTTAGTTCATCCATCTTGTTCACAACAGACTGGACATTGGCTAGGAGAATGCTAGGCAGTGGAGGCCTATGAGCTCTATTCCTCAATCTGTTACGGGCCCCGGCTCGTTTTCCTCGGTGTTTTTTCCTTCTGCGCCGAGATGCGTCTCCATGGTTCCCTGATGCATCTCGGAGAATCTCAGTCGGCCAGGTAGAAACGTTGATTAAAACATCCCGAAACAAAAAAGGCAATTAATTTCCGATGTTTCTAAGTGTAACGCCATCATACGTAATCAGTGCAGTGGAAAAGTGCAAAAAATTAGGAGTTAATAAAAGGTAAAAGAGTAAATATAAGCACAAATTAGGCGGAGCAACCAAAAAGGCGTCCGAACACGGCGGCGCCATGGCAACCACCATGATTAATAATAATAATAATAATCTTTATTTATATAGCACTTTTCAAAACAAAGTTACAAAGTGCTGTACAATATCAACATAAATTAAAATGCAAATAAGACATAATAATGTAACAATCAAATAATATATACTAATTCAATTAGAACTTAACATAAATTTGAAAAAGGAAAATAAACTTACACTGAAATAAAACTTATTGAAATAAAACTTGACACTGAAATAAAACTTACTGATATAAAACTTGACACTGAAATAAAAAATTAATAAACTTAACACAAAATGAAGTATATTACTTAAACAAAACTAAGGAAGGCTTGCTTGTAAAGATGAGTTTTAAGGAGGGATTTAAAAGAGCATACTGACCTGGCTGACCTGATTTCATCAGGCAGGTCATTCCAGAGTCAGGTGCCCTGACACTAAATGCTCTCTCCCCTTTAGTTTTGAGGTTGACCTTAGGAATAGTAGGAAACCACTACCAGATGATCTTAAAGTACGCACAGGTGTATAAGGTACTAGGAGATCAGATATGTAGTTGGGAGACAGGCCACGTAGAGCTTTAAAATCAGAAGAATCTTGAAATCAATTCTAAAGCTTACTGGGAGCCAGTGCAGTGAGGCTAAAACAGGAGTAATGTGATTACAGTACTTTGTCTTAAGCCGGGCAGCTGAATTCTGAACAGTTTGAAGTCTCTTTATAGATTTTTGATTCAGACAAGAAAAAAGACTATTGCAGTAATCCAGGCGTGAAGAAATAAATGCATGTATAATGGTCTCAGTGTCTTTAAAAGTTAAGATGGAACTAATCTTGGAAATATTTCTGAGGTGATAGAAACAAGACTGTATGAGCTTTGTGATGTGACGTTCAAAGCTTAAATTACTGTCAAACCAGACACCAAGATTCTTTGCAACAGGTTTTACACAGGTTAAAAATGGAAATGGACCTAAGGATGGTATCATTTGTTTCACTATGTGCTGGGATCCAATGATGAGGACTTCTGTTTTGTCAGAATTCAACTGGAGGAAATTGTTTGACATCCAGTTTTTTATGTCACAAAGACATTCATTTAAGGAATTCAGCATACTAGGATCAGAGGAACTAATGGGCAGGTACAGCTGTGTATCATCAGCAGGGCCGGCGCTAGCCATTTGGGTGCCCTAAGCACAAATGCTTGGTGGTATAAGCAAAGATCCTTGATTACTAGCAAGATAGAGCAACGTAATTCGTTACTATGGGAGCAAAACGGGACAGTTCCGGTCTGCATAAGTGGGAGTGTCACCCTACGTCACTAAATAAACTTTCTCTCTTAATAAGCAATAAGAACAAATAAACATAATTGTGTTCACAGTATTATTGTATATAATCGTGTATGATACCAATGAATCATTCTTTAGGACATGATATGAATAATTTAATTAGTCATGTGAACCGAGCTAGCTTAAAATGCTATACAAGTGGATGGGAGTAGCTATGGCAATAGTACAGCTATGCGCTAACAAGTGACTAGTTGAAGGACTTCGCTTAAACTTAATATACTGTTGCAAATTCACTTGAGTATAAACTATCCACTTTAACTAATGTCAGTAATGTTATTCAGCTAGTTGCCATTTCAAAGAAATTACACTTCTCCATTTAAAATGTTACCTTAGCTAAAAGGCTAGCTAGCATGCTAACAACCGGACAGTAACTGGCAGCAGCATGGTCTGATATTAAGTTATTTTATTACAAATCCGAACGCTAAAAAATTACACTTTTAGGCTTGAACTGATCCCAAACACTTACAGATTATGACAAAATTTTCCAAAAAACCCTCAACAAATCCAGAAAGACATAATGACCAATTTATTGGTAAAATTCCACAAATCTCCATTGACATTAGTGCAGCGAGGGTTTACTGCGGTCTGCATAAAGGGGGATTTTCCCCCCTCCCCCTTGCAATAATCGAACGCGGAAATTGTCGACCGTTTGCGCCTCTCGCTCCGCTTGAACCCTCTCTGGTATAAGCATAATCAGAAATAGCATTGCTAGCAAGCAACCTGAGGAAGGATTGCTAGTCTTATGCACCGATTGCTAATGTAACCTGCACGACAGGGTAATGACCTATACTTGTGCAGGGACAGTCTATAGTCTAATATCTAGGTTCAGTGGAGATTGGTGTAGGTTTTTTCTAGACCAGATTCTAGTAGGCTACTCACCCCAAAGACAACACACACACTCGTGGATAAAGTTTATAATAAAAAGATATATTTTATTTCACAGGTCAAAGTCATTCAATTCAGTTTAAATTATTTCAATATCAATATTAAAAGAGATGTATTATGTTATATCTGTTTACTATTCTATTATGCTATTTTATATGTTCTATTCTAATATTCTATTTATTGTATTTATATATCCATGTACTACTTTATATTTTTTGTTCTATTTAATATCCAAGTCTAATTGTATTTTCCTTTTTAAAATACTATTAATATATTAACCTAACCTTATACTCTATTGCCTAATATCTTGTCTTATATTTATTATCCAATATTATTATATACTATAAATTAAACCAAAATAAAACCCAACCCAAAACAAAATGTGAGTGCACTCAAGAAAATAATAAAGAAAAGAAAACAAATGAAAAGGGGAAATGGTTCAGTCCAACTTGTGCAAAGTGCAATGTCCAGATCCTACCACAATCACAAGGGTAAGGGGATGTGTAGCCTAACGGGCAGTCCAAAAGGAAGGGGCAAGTTGATGTAGATGGTGAATCCAAATCCAGGACGATGAGGGAAATCCAGAAGGTATCCAAGAGTTCCAGGGCAAGGCAACGGGGTTTGTTCGGGGTACAACAAAAACCAGTCTGCACAAAATTGTACAGATTTCTTATTAATTTCAATCTCTATCATAACAATAACACATACATACTAAATATAACTAATTTCCGAGTTTGAATGACAACAGCAGCATATTGCTGTAGGAGCAGTCTAATAAATGTCATTGCAGCCAGGCTGCATGACAGCCAGACAGCGTTATTAAATCTGTCCACGTATAGCTTGGTTGCTATGGTTTCCGTGGACGCCATGTAGCCTGAGTCGGCGGCTAACGGCAACCGGATCTTACAGTTCTTTTAACAAGCACATTATTATATTAAATTGTCTAAATTTCATACATTAAATAAACTCTATGGTTGATCTATACAGTATGGAATTACCGATACAATTTTAGCTGGGCTAGCTTAGGTTTCAAGTGTTCAAGGCTTGCTCACCAGGATTCCAGTACCATACAAAATACAAGGGAAAAGTCTTCTTTCTTCTTTTCTTTTCAAAGGGTGATCATCTGTTTTCGGGTAAATAAGATGTACTAAATAATTGGCTCTGATTACATAGAACATGCAAATCTGTTGCGTTCAGCTGTGACTTGCGACTCACCAAAGCTTGCTCACTCAAGGCCTTGCTCACCAGGATTCCAGTACCATACAAAATACAAGGGAAAAGTCTTCTTTCTTCTTTTCTTTTCAAAGGGTGATCATCTGTTTTCGGGTAAATAAGATGTACTAAATAATTGGCTCTGATTACATAGAACATGCAAATCTGTTGCGTTCAGCTGTGACTTGCGACTCACCAAAGCTTTGTGCGGGGGAAAGAGGATCTTTATATTGTTTTCCAATTTTCGTTTTTAAGTGTCCAAGTGTCCGTAGTTCCGAGTATCTATGATTTCGAAGTCGTCCGTATTTTAAATCTTCTCAATCTTTCTCTCCGTCTCTCATCAGACGTAGTGCTACTTCTTCTTCATTTACCGATTGACGGTTTTCTGTTGTTTTTTAACATTTGTCTCGTGTTGTTGTTTTTTAACATTTGTCTCGTGCACGCATCTAGGGGCTACCAGGGAATTATTGCGCATCATAATGGGAAGTGGCAATTCATTGGGTTACACTAACGTTAAAGGAAAGTGTTGAATTGCATTCAATAACCCATAATCCATATCCACAACGTAAAATAACTAGCTAGCCAGCATAAAATCATTTGCAATGTAACACTTGAACATGAACATGGCTAGTAGTTTACGTTACAAAGTGTATTGACGGTAGTAGTATTACCTGGCATAAGCATAGACATGCATACACGCAAGGGCTACAATTTTTTTTATTTATTTATTTAAAACATTGTCTTAACTGCAAGTGAAGCGCGAGCATCATCCCGCTGTCTCTTCTTTTTCCTTTTTTCCGCCCCCGACTCTTAGTGCCTTTTCAAGGCGATGTCTACTGTCTGCCAAATTTGGGATTGAGGAATAATCGAACAGACCACTGGGAGGTGGGGGAGGGGGGCACCGGAGGGAGACTGGAGAGAGGGCTGCACAGGAGATTCACCTTTTTCTCGACTAATTTGGTCTAGGCCTATATTACTTTTGTATTGCTTTTGCATATTAACATGCTTTAGACATATTTTATTTGTTATTAATACTAGTAGCCTATTGTGGTGATTTTTCACGACCCAGATTTTTGGTGCCCCCCCAGGCACTTGGTGCCCTACGCGCAGTGCGTGATGTGCGTGTGCGGAGCGCCGGCACTGATCATCAGCATAGAAGTGGAAGGAGACACAGTGTTTCTGGATAATGTGCCCAAGAGGAAGCATGTATTTAACAAAATAAGATTGGTCCTAAAACTGACCCTTGAGGTACCCCATACTTGACAGGAGAAAATGAAGATGTGTAACTGTTTGCAGAAACACAAAACTTCCTATTTGACAAGTAAGATGAAAACCATTGTAAGGCTGTACCAGAAATTCCCACCCAATGTTCCAGTCTATGCAGCAGTATGCTGTGATCAATAGTGTCAAAGGCTGCGCTAAGATCAAGAAGTACAAGGACAGAACACATGCCATCATCAGCTGTTCTTAAAAGGTCATTTGTAACTTTCAGCAGTGCTGTCTCAGTGCTATGATACTTTCGGAAACCAGATTGTAGCTTTTCAAAAAGATTATTATTTTCCAGTGCAGAGACAAGCTGCTTGGACACTAATCTTTCAAGAATCTTTGATACAAATGGTAACTTGGAAATAGATCTGTAGTTTTGAGGTAGAGATGGATCAAGTCCTGATTTCTTTAGCAATGGGCTCACACTTCATGTTCCCATGCTGCCTTGCGCGCGATTTGATTCACGCTGCTAAGGCAGCCTGGAGACCATGGAGCAAATTTTCGCCTGAGATAGGGAACCAATCACAGAACAGGGGGGAAAGCAAGACGATGATGAGCTATGCACAGACGCATTTGATAGACATCCGTGGCACCCAATAAACGGATCTGGGCATTTTTTCCAAATACGAGAAAATGAACGTTTGGTTCCCAGACCACGTCTCATTGAGAAGTGGTGGCGCTAGCCAGGCTAGCTCACACTTGCAGTTTTAAAGTAATCAGGGACAATGCCATTTAAAAGTGAACTATTAAAAATAGAAAGCAAACAGGACCCAACAGATTCAATTACTTCTAATAGGAACTTTGTTAGTACTACATCAAGAGGACTGGAAGATACTGTCATATGTGACACTGTCTCTAGAAGTTCAGACAGAGTAACTGTATTGAAGTGGTTTAAAGTATGCCTATCCTGTAAGAAAGAGACTTCAGAGTGCATAGTATTAGGAGTGATAGAGGTTCTAATTGACTCTACTTTCTCAGTAAAAAAGGACAAAAACTTTTCACAGTCAGCATCACTTTCCACTGGGACACAGGGAGTAGATGGCTTTACCAGCTGCTCTACTGTTTTAAATAGAAATCTAGGATTATGCTGATGATCAGAAATAAGTTCGTGATAAGTAATGTGATCTTGCATCCTTAACCAAGATGTTATAGTGTTTAAGTGATTCCTTCATAATGTCATAATGAACTTGAAGACCAGACTTCTTCCATTTACGCTCAGCTTTCCTACAATCCCTTTTACAACTACGAATGCCACTATTAATCCAGGGCTGCTTAAAAACAACAACAAATAGATAGCTAGACTACCCACAAACAGCAAAGAAAGTATACTTTGAGTTTGATCATTTTTACCATTCAAGAACATAATAAGTGAAATATGTGATGACTTCAACCTTGTGATCAGATCAAAGAGATTGGCCTACTCACCAATTTCATGACATTCATTCTCTGCCCCAACTGGAAGCCTACTGCCCAGATTCTGTGAGTGAAGGAAATTATGTATTGCTTAAGGATAAAAGAAAACAATTGCAGCCTTCTCCAAACATTCCTACGATAAGCATGATAAACTTACAATAATAAATGCCCCTTCCATACAAACTGGCCAATGACAATGTAATTATACAGTAGATTTAGGTACTATAAATCGTAGGCCTATTATTAAGAAATAATTAGAAATTGGGAAAAGCTACATATTGCAAACCATCACATTAATTTCACAAAACGCACATAACGAACGTAGGGTGTCGACTATACAGACCTTCGCAAACCCCAAACCCGCTAGGATTCCATGGTTCTCTGTGCATGCACTTCAGGCCCTCTTCGCAACTCCCACCCAATCCAAACTGTCCTCCACTGGGCTCGCCCTTCACCTGGGCCCAAACTTGACACCTCATAACAACTCTTGCATAGCAGAGCCTGGCTGGTCGTGGAAAAGAGGATAATCATTTGGAGGATGAGAACGTATTTTGCTAGAGGATACATCCTGAATGAGACCCGGAGGAGACTGTAATAACCCTGGACTTCCTATTGGTTTCCGAGACTGTTTTGAACTTCTAAATTCCTGCATCTCTCCCTCTCTGTCTCTACTTATCTCTGGTCGTTTTTATGAAATACCATTGCGAAGTTGGCTTGTTTGATCCAGCCCTGGTGTCACGAGGTGACATTCAGTTGTAATGAAGTAAATGATTAGATGTATACATACATTTTATCATTTACATCACACTATGCTGTCACTGTATTAGCTTCTTATCGGATTAAATTGTTGCAAGCCCAACATGACATGTTGAGTGAAGAAGAGTTAATGATTAGATTTATGTGCACAGACCTCTATCTCTAAATAAACTTTCATCCATCTGGGGGGGAGTCAAGGCCGTAGTCATGATGTCAACATTGGGGGGGACCAAATCTGTGGCGGGGTTTGCAATATTTCCTTGCATGCAAAAATATTATTAAAACTCACAAACAAGTAATTAGTTAACTTAGTCAATTAGGGTATTCCAAACTGTTGACGGACATATGGTTAAATGCAGTTAAGATAGGGGGGTCAGGGGCCTTGCTCCCCTGGAAGATTTTTTAAAAATTACCCTTTAAATGATGGCTTCTGGTAAGTTTTGTGGAAAGAGAAGAGAAGAGTAGAGAAGAAGCAACTTCACGCAGAGGCTTGGGCTTCAGGGCCCCCTGAGCTCTTGGGCCCAGTAGGCCCATTCAGTAATCCATCCCTGGACGTAGACGTGTGGAATGACTCCATTTGTCTCCCAAATTAATATTTTAAAAGAAATTACAAACTAGTATCTTTATTAACCTATATATTACACAGAATGCAATGGCTCTTTGACTAATTGCTTACACCTGAAGATATTTTTTTTAAACTAAGGCTTAGACTCATAGGTTTTGACCTAAAGCCTAATAGGATTTTGTATTTTAATTTTAATTATATTATGCTGGTGGCTGGTGACAATTTTAACGTAGTTTGAAAGGGACAGGATTCAGGAATAGGCTAAGGCCTCTTTTCTGCCTGAATCACCTCACGTTACCCCATGCATTATAGGCTCCTTTCTGACAGAAATTACGTTTTGTGCCAACATGTAACACTAGGCCTACTACAGCCTTTACTTGATTAATGGTGGTGCAAATTCCTTTCTTTGGTTATTGTCCGCGATTCACATTAAGTGTAGGCTATCACCGCCAGTGCATTGTAAAAAATGTTTCACAAATTGTGTGCCGTCGCCACATTTGAGTCGTAGGCCTATACGTTTTGCCTGCATGGATGCGCGATTGAGTGCACATCTAAATGTAACATGCAAGATGCAACAACTATTTCTAAGAGGCCTATAAACGGGATCATTTCTGACATTACTACTAGCATATGAATGCATTATGTATGTTGTAAGACGTGAAAGAAATCAGCGACACATGCACGCACAAATTCATCATTTAAAATAAATGGGCACTATTTCATTTTCGCTATCATTGCGAGGAAAATAGCCTACAATATGGAAAATGCTTCAAAGTTCCCTTTGAGTCGGCTCCGTAAAAAATAATGGGATTTCCTTAGCCTGTGCTCCACCTTTCCAACAATATTTGTGAGTATAGGACCGGTAGCTTTAGCGATATTGTTGATAGCCCTACCTCACCACAGTAGCCTGCCCTATGGTACAGTAAATAGAAGCTTTTGATAGCGCACGCCACTAACGAAAAACGAAAAACCACTCAGGGGTGTAGGCTACTCTCTCTAGAACCATAGGTCACTAATTTGTGCGTTATTTACGTTTGACTACATTTCAGATTGTGGTGCTTGTTGGTTTCCTGCAGTATAGCGCGTTTTCTTTATTTATTTTTTATGTCCGTATATGGGGGGGGGGGGGGGGGGGGCATTTTGGTCATATTTGAATATTGGGGGGGACACGTCCCCCTCAATGACTATGGTGACTACGGCCCTGGGCAGAGTGGAGGGACATCAGCTTTTGTTTACTGAAATATTTGATGAATGTGTCTGTTTGCTGTTGTAATGTCTAATAATGCTAGGTTGTTTGTTTCTGTGGGATGTCTGTTAGAGTGTGGCATTAAGGTGTTTTCCATAATGTGAAGATGATTATATTTTTACTTCTTCATCCTACAACAAAAAGAGAGACACAGAGAATTGTAAAATGCACAAAATGTACATATACAAATGTAGAAAGAAATGGGAAAAGTCCATGAACTCTACTCAACCTCATAGCCACATCGGAATGTAGGAATGGGCCCCGAGATGAAAACAGCTTTGCCAGTTCACTTGAACCATACGGTCACATTAGCTACAAAAGACAGCGACAACTCCAGCAACTTGCCACTGAGTGGGCATTTTGAGCTGTTAAACTGGGCTGTGCTACGCAGGTAGTGGCTGGCAGATAGATCGTATATGAGCTCAGACATTTTAGAGTCTCAGAGTTTTAAGATTAAATAGTTTGCTTAATTGTTGTTTACTTTTTCAAAATATAAGGGCACAAACCTTGAACTTATTTGTTAATATGTACAGAAATACTACTATTTATGAGTTACCTCCGCCATCTTTGATAATTTCTTCAAGTTAACTTTTAGGCAACGTCAGGTCACCCCATTTGCATAATAGACTTTGCCTAGCTGCTGGCAAAGCTTTGATTTATTCTGAGTGGACCCAGGCAGCGTCGCTTGTTCCTACCTGAATAGTGATTCTATTTACTGTCACGAGGAGAGAAGACTGTATATCTTGGAGTTTTTCCAAAATCACAGAGACAGTAGGCCTAGCACCAGAAGCATACTGTTCTAATTGTGGAGTCGCCCCTGTTATAACACAGGGGCCATATCAATGCCTGGCTTATCGTGGCCAAATGGATAATCATTTGGATGAGTACATATTTTCCTAGAGGATACTTCCTGAATGAGACCGGAGAAGTCATATGGCGTGTCCTTAAATATTTTTGAATATTGCGAGATGTTCCTGGGATAGAACAACTTCATGACTTGATGAAATCTTTATGAGATATCGGTCTCATTTCTTATGCGGTCATCTGCTGCCAAGCTACTTGCATGAAACTCTCTGACATGTCCTTTAAAAATCTGAAGCAGCAAGCACCCCCACCCCCCCGACACACACACACACACACCTATTTTATTTACCCTATTTAATCTCTTTAATTTGCGGAGGTCCCGTGCAAGGCAGTGTACAGCAGTGTGTAATTATTTCTGTCAGTGCAGATGCATTCAAAATGGCCTTCTCAGCACAGTATACAAGGGTAACACTCCAAAATAAGGTGCCATAATAAATTAATAAATAGCAAACTAGTAATTACCTAACCCTTTGTTAATATTTGTTAATTATTACTAAAATATCTATTTGGCACAAGTTAATAGTTTTTTAAGTTAATATTTGTTGTTTGCATAAAATCTGTATGTTAATGTTTTAACAAATCTATTAACTAATATTGTATTAACATATGTTAATAGTTAACTAAATATTCAGCACTAATTAACAGTTATTTCTTACATCATTTAAATGTTAAATGTTTATTTACAAACTATATGCTAATATAAAAGTTAATGACATATTATTATTTATCTAGCTGATTAGCTTTGTGGATAATTTATGGAAATGATGGTTTATGATCTTGTGGGGTGTATAAGGCACCCTACTGCCAGTGGTTGGTTGTGTGAGAGTTTGCGCTCCTCTTCTTCCACTTCATCCTTATTGGATACCTCTGTGGTTGGCTGTCCTGTAATTGGTGACTCTCTGTCTAGTGTTTAGTGTTTAAAAAGTAGTGTACTCTTTTGGTTGCTGCTTGAATTTGGTGAAATTCATGGGAAGGGGGGTGTAACAGAGTTAGAAATGTAGTTTAGTGTTTGTATGTGATTTTCGTACTTGGAGGTTGGGATTTTCGCCGTAATTAAGCAGCTTTAAACACAACACTTCTGCTGCTCTTACATAACTTGCACCACTATGCCACTTTCTTTCTTACTTAGGTCAAACAGAACTACCCAAGCCTTTTATTGGCCTGACTTTGCACTAGTATTTTATTGACTGTCTATGCACAATTTCAACCAAATTTTGCTGCTCTTATTTTTTCATTATTATATGTGCCCTCTTATTTACTTATTTACTTATTTTTTTGTTTACTTGAATGTTATGTTTGTCTGTGGACCTAAATTGGTAAAATATGTCTTGTCTTCACCGTGGGATAGTGAGAAACGTAATTTCGATCTCTTTGTATGTCTGGAACATGTGAAGAAATTGACAATAAAGCTGACTTTGACTTTGACTTTGACTTTATTGAGATTGGTGTTTTGGAGCCCCCTTTGGAGAAACGCTATACTGCAGCTCTGCTGCGTTTTGTCCTTGTATTGTTGCCATAGCCGTTTAGAAGCGGTATGCTTTGCATTGCGGAGGTTGACTGTATAAAGCTCTCACCACTTTGTTTTAATTTTGTAACTGTAAAATGTTGTTTAAGTTGAAAACTTTGATATAACACCTCTATTATGTTACTTTACATGTATTGTTAAAGGGAAACTTGGCAGGATTTCCCCCTCTGCTGGAGAAATTGCACATTATGCTATTTCAAACTGTGTGAAAAGGTAACGATAAATCACATGGATTTGTTTACAAGCTAGCGAACTGTTAGCATAAGTTTGGCAGAACTATGTGGATGTTACAAGGTAAGAAACACGATTTAAAACGAGTTTCTTGTTTCTCACTTCTCTTTCCGGGACGGTAGTCTCAATGTTGCACGGTTGGTTTTCCGCCTGGGGACGCTAGGCGCAGCGGGGAAAGTCACCATTTTCACCGGAACAGGTCATTTAACCATCCAAATGATTTCTAAACGGGTTTATTAAGTTGGAATAGTTGCCAAGTTCCCCTTTAAGATTTGGGTGCAATTCTAGCAACTTAGAGAACGTTTATTAATGTTTTCATTATGACCACGAGTTCATACACACTGAGTCTAACGTGACTAGCTGTAAACTCCGCTAGCAACTTTCCATGCATTCAGTGTAGTTTAGCCAAAGATTGTTAAAGCGGAGCAAGATGTTTCATCAGGAGCCACTTCCGGGAACCCGGATCGCACGAGTGGGGGGGTCAAAATCCCCCTTTATGCAGAGCAGAGGCAGCGACTGCTCCATTGAAGTCTATGGGCATAGCTCAGAATTTCACCACATATGCTAAGGTCTTGGTTCTATAGAGTTAGGAATGTGAATTTCGGGCACGTTTTCATGATCCTCAAACCCTTCTGAACATTTCAGGTACATTTTTAGCATTTTTGAGCATTCCAGTCTGGAGAAAATCAACCTTATATCAGGTGTGCGCCGGTTATTTATGCAGCTGCTGTTGGCCGGTTGCAACATACGCTCGTCAATACGTCATCGACACGCCTCTTTATGCAGACAGGATTCGATCCCCATTTCGCGCCCATAGACATGAACTACGACGAAGTATCTTGCTCCGCCTTAACAATCTTTGGTTTAGCTTAGTGTGCATGGAAAGTGCAATTCAGGAAATGAAGTACATTTAGTTTAGCATTATGTTTATGCATTACCTCCGTATGGTCTACGTCTGTGAGTGTTTAGTGAGTCTCAGAATATTAATAAACTGTCGTTCTGTGCACCTGAACATTACATGTCGCATGTCCCTTGCTAGTAGGGCTGAAAGTGATGGTATTCACCCCTTGCAGACACGTGACTTAAGTCACGTGACGGCTCCATGCTGGACGGCAAAAAGATGGGAGACAGACGGCAAATTACATTATGTCATAAAGATTATGATAAACTGAACACCATTACTATAACATCTTTGTAGTTCAATGTATTGCTGTTTGGGGTCTGATAGTCAAAGAAGATGCCAGTGGTGTTGGTAGATGAAATGGGTCATGATCGTAAATGTAAAGTTATTAAAACTGGTGGTAACAGCAAGGGGAGATAACGTTACGTTAGGCTACTGTAATTAACATTATGGTAAATGAACACCCATACAGTGGGTCCCCGTTAAGTTTGGACGGGTTCCTTCATGAATCACGATCCCCATTTTCTCAGCAGAAATGGCACAAACTGCAGTTGACACAAACAACCACAAGGTGTCACTTGGGTGCCACTACTATTTTTGATGCGACTGACTTACTGCTTCCATGACGCAGCGGGGGCACGGGAACTTCAATTGATCACGGTAGTTTAAGCTTACACTTGACAAAACATTCTAATATGAAAATGTAGATGCAATTGTTGTAAAATGGTGCAGCTCCTTTAAGAAAGCACCGTGTGCAGGGATGGAGAGAGAGAAAGCGAGAGGGGATAGGCCTATGTGTGTTAGAACTAAGCGTGTGGGAAAAGTACGTGCTGTTGAGACTGGAGCGAGTCATATTCAAAATAATGCAAAAAAAAAGCAATTATCCTCATTCATTGCAACCAAAGCATGACTGCTTGCCGACGTTCAAACGAAAAATATATCAAAGCACCTTTTGCGTTTGAATGTAGCACGAAAAAATGTTTAAACAGCTGGACAAATGATTTAGCTAATTGATTATATAACCTGTACACCAGCAATTGTTGAACATTTACCTGTACAAGTACATTGACAGTAGCCCAGCCTAACAGCATGTTGTAGGCCTACTGTAGAAATTTCACTTAAATTGCAACCGCAACATGCCTGCTTGCCAACGTTCAAACGACAACGAAAAAGATAATAAACAACAAGAGGGTTGAGTCTGAATGACACTGAGTTTTTAGACACTGAGTTTTTGTAGTTAAGAAATATTTTCGTATAAAAAAAAATGGTCATTCTTCAATCTCCTTCACTGACGCCTATGGAAAAGGCTTAACGTCCCAAAACAACGATCAATGATCATCAAATTTCTCTCTCACATTGCTCCTCATAACCATCTATAAAAAAGTGTTTTTTCTTTTCTTTTTGAGCACATCCGAATCCCAGGACATAACGCACTGGACCTTATAATAGGCTCGAGATATAATTCCAAAGGGGGCAGATATGGGCCACTGCACTTAAAACTTAAAAAGATGAAGCTTTCCGAACTTTAAAATTGCGATCAGTGACTGGCATCGGGTGAACGAAGCTTTTCGAAGTTGAACAGGCTATTAAAAAATATTTGCGCACCTCCATGTCACAGGAGAGACTGGGCTCTCCCTTCTATGAAAAAGACGTTAGGCTACCTGCAAACTGGCCTATGATTTCATTGCTGAGTTTGCGGCAAAGCAAGAAATTTATTTTTTTCCTGAGTCAGGATATGGCGAGTCAGTGTCATTTATTTGTCCAATGTTAGCCTACAGATACAGACCAGTACATCTTATCAATAGTTTGAATGTCGTGTGTGTTTCTGCTCATTGACAAATACCGTTCAGCACAATGATTCATGCCCAATGAATTCCCCCTGTTAAAGTGTTCGCCTTTGTTACACTATTTGGTTTCGTGATGTAGCCTATGATAAACACCATATGGCCAAATATGTGACTCAGCTAATGTTATAGGCTATACAATTGAATTTCCCCTCTTAAAGGCAAGCTGGTGTAGCTTATTAGACTAGGCTACTATTAAAATACACCGACGGTAGCCTTGGCTATGTGTAAAGTAAGCTATCGCATGATTTCATGCACGTAAGTGAAAAGGGCCTTGCATCTGTCAAGTTGGCACAGGGCCTCGCATCCCCTTGCGACGGCCCTGCAGCTCCTCCTAAGACAGCGAGGAAAAAGTTAAAATACGCGATAAACCCGGGAAAAGTTGACAGGTTTGTTTCGGTCCCGGTGATTATTTGTGAAATTGTGCAAACGACAGCCTTTTCAAGGCATTTCAAGGAAGGAGTCGTAGCATGCAAGCTCCCAAATTGACCCAGTAGCCTAAGGCATCAATACATTGTTGGGACTGGGGAGGATCATGCGTTTTTTCTCAATCACTTTGGAGGGTCATAGAAACAATTCTTGATGGCGAGGGAGGGTCACGTCTTTTTTGACTAACGCTCCCAAAACTCCTCCGGTAGCCCCTTAATTAAATAAATAACGAACAGTCCCTAATTGATTAATAGCCTAGGCCTACACCAGCAATTGTTGAACATTGACCTGTACAGGACATTGACAGTAGCCCAGCCTAACAAGCAAATGTTGCAACATACATCAAAAGACGCAATTAATCAGAAATAAATAATGTAATCTGCATCGCTTTATTTAACAAACTGCAAGCAACAAGAGCATTGAGTTCGCTGTAAGGCCAAACCCAAGAGCAAAGCCTATCTGTTAAGGCAGTCGATAGGCTTTATAACGAGCTGTGTGCCTGGAAAGACGATAGATGACGGCTCTGGTCATCCCATACCCTCCCCCCACTTCCTGTAGCCTACCATTATGAAGGCCTGTAGCCTAAAACGACTCGTTTCCGTTTTGTGACATTAAGCTTTTTCACGTTAAGCCCCCCTCCCCCATCCCCTTCTTTCACAAGCAGTGGGGGAGCGCGGGGCACAAAGTAACACTTTTTGGAAGACAAAGGAGGGTTCTCCGCGCTTCTGTCGTTTGGCCACAATCCGTTGCAACCAGGCCAGGACAGATATTTTAGAGAGGAGAGACGCCGGTGCAGCTCAGATGTCTTCTTAATTTTCTTTATTCTTCAGTAAAAGCTGCAGAACATTATTAAACTTTGACTAACATTTCGATGTGTCGATGTTTTTGACTAACGAACATCGAAACGTTAGTCAAAGTTTAATAATGTTCTGCACCTTTTACTAAAGAATAAAGAAAATTAAGAAGACATATGAGCTGCACCGGCGTCTCTCCTTCTCTTTTTGGCTTTGGCTAAATATTTCTAAAATCATTTGAGTTTCACTAGTCACATGTTTTAACAAGCAACACTTGTTATTTAACTAATAACAGACGTGTGTCGAAAATTGACTTTATTTTCCATACGGAGAAATAACATATGCAGAGTCTAACCAAGGTCAATCTTGCCAAAAAAGCCCTCAAACCTGAAAACACATGAGGCAAAAGTGCAAAACATCACAAAACTAACTAAACTAACACGCGCATATTTTTGTATTGCAATCATTGTAGCCTACAGTTGTAACAGCGCGTAACAGTCGTTTTACTCCCCGGATGCGCTCATTATAAAGAACGTTTAACGTGTCCCAAAAACAGCTATCAATTAATCACCAAACGTATTATAAACAAGTATTGCCAGGAGCAACACCTTGCAAAAAATGATAACAATAGGCCTAGGCCTTTATATGGCTCTGCTCCTGCCTAGATTCGAACTCAGAACTACCTGAAAGTTGCAGACCTGTTCTGGAAATACGCGCATTAACCCACTCGACCGTCAGACAACGCTATCTGCTTCGAGTAGGCCTATTGAGTAGGACTGTAGCCTACACTGGTTGCTGTGGCACAGTCTTGAGTGACCGAATTCGTTTTTCTTTGTCATATGAATGCTGTCATTTTGTTAACATTACTGTTAAGGAGATGCTGTAGGCAAAGTCTATATTTCAACCTCGTTAGTGTAGTAAAAAAAATCAGAACTATTCACAAGGTTTCTGGGCAGCATATTTATGTTCTGTTAGCAAGCGAACTTCTCATGACTACCGACAAAGTAGCCTACTGCCAGCTGACGAAGCTCTCATTTTAAAACATTACTGAGAGACAGACACTGTACAATCAAGAAATCTTGCCACTGAATCCAAAACTATGTTTAACATTATGTACAAGGCTTAGGCTACAGTGGACTAGCATGTTGCAGGGGCTGCTAAAAACACAGAGAAACGCACTGAAAACTCGGCCAATCACAGCCCTTGCTGTCGAATGCGCCGTCTGGTTCGACCGTGGAACTCCACAGCGGACTATGCTGCCCCCAAGCGGCTGCAGTTGTACTTACATTTCACCATTCACCATGATCGTGAATGAAGTGTCAATTTTTAACTGGGACCCTCTGTAAGTATTTCTGGACTAAAATATTGCAAAGCGATTTGGTTACTTTATTTGTCTTGCTTTTATCAGTTGTAACATAGTCAAAACGTTAAGAATGTCATATCAGAACATGAAATAATAACTAGCTGCCACACTTAGAAGCTAGGTATTCTAGCTAACGTTTATCGTAGCTCATAGTGCTAGGGCTAATGTAACTCGTCAGTTTGTACGTTGCCCAGCGAATAAACTTACTTCTTACATGTCTTAAGTTAAAGAATTGAAAGAAATAGGAAATTAAAAAAAACTTGAACGGTATTATCTGTTTACATTCAGATCTTGCCAAAGACTTTGCCTAAGTGCTATCTGCCATCCTGTTCAGAGTCTATGGTTGCTATAGCAACCGCTGCTGTGCTTCATACACTGAGGAGATAAGCATGCGATTGTGGTTGAAATACTCCCGAAACACAAAGAAAACAAACCAAAATATAGCTGCAAGCAGCAATGAGGGGGCCAAGCAGTATAGGCCGGAGTAGCCACGGCGACAAGATAGAACTCAGCAGACAGTCGCGATCAACACTTTCAACAAGTGTCACATCAAACATAACTGATTTTGTAGGGCTGAAACAGGGCTGAGTATTGCCACCGCCTCCGCCAGCCAGCCCCCCCACCTAATCACCCCTGCCCGTCCCACCCCGTCCCATCCCGCCCCGCCCTACCACACCACGCACGCATTAGAATGAACTGGATGGAATATGTTGTCATCTGTTTCACATCCAAAAATAAATGATCGATAAAACACATCGCAACTACGGATCAAAATGCAATATTGCTAATTGCAGCACCCCCTACAGGTCAAAGGTCAACACATTTTTTGAGCGTCCTCCTAATGGGGTCCTGAACCTTTGTAGTAAGTTTGGTTATGATACATGGCAGGGTTGCTGAGATATGAGCTCACTTCCTGTTTGGCGGCTTCGCCGCAAATTTCGATTAGCTGTTACAGCCGAATGCTTCTGTCAATTGTTCCAGAAAGCAATGCACTGATAAGGCATGGTCTGAAGATGATCTCTGCCAATTTTGTTGAGGATCCACTGAAATTTGTGACCTGCGAAAATTCGTACGTGTTTTTGATTAAATCCAATATGGCGGCCGAATCAATTACGATGACATCACAAGTTGGCTTGGGTTGGCCTAAGGACCTCCAACAGTATTACCAGACACCACTAGTGCATTTTAATTCTAAGCACAACAGCAGCTACAGGCCAAAAGGCATGTTTCTTAATTACAGCGCCCCCTTGAGGTCAAAGGTCACCAGATTTCTTGAGCGTCCCCCTGATTGGGTCCTGAGTCCATACACCAAGTTTGGCTTTGATACATGCAAGGGTTGCTGAGATATGAGCTCACTTCCTGTATGGCGGCTTCGGCGCAAGTTTCGATTGGCTGTTACAGCCGAATGCTTCTGGCAATTGTTGCAGAAAGCAAAGCACTGATAAGGCATGGTCTGAAGATGATCTCTGCCAATTTTGGTGAGGATCCGCTGAAATTTGTGACCTGCGAAAATTTTTATGTGTTTTTGATTAAATCCAATATGGCGGCCGAATCATTTATGATGACATCACAAATTGGCTTGGATCGGCCTAAGGACCTCCAACAGTATTAACAGACACCAGTAGTGCGTTTTAATTCTAAGCACAACAGCAGCTACAGGCCAAAAGGCATGTTTCTTAATTACAGCGCCCCCTAGAGGTCAAAGGTCACCAAATTTCTTGAGCGTCCCCCAGATTGGGTCCTGAGTCCATGGAATAAGTTTGGTTATGATAGATCAATGGGTTGCTGAGATATGAGCTCACTTCCTGTTTGGCGGCTTCGCCGCATATTTCGATTGGCTGTTACGGGCGAACGGTTTGAGTTCCGAAGACGAAAAGGAGTATCTTTTGTGAGGCTTGGGCTGAAGATCATGTGTGTCAAGTTTGGTGACGATCGGACAAAATTTGTGACCTGTGAAGTTTTAGTTTCACTTTCACTAAAATCCAATATGGCGGAAAATCCATCATGGCGGAAAATGACGTCATAGGGTGCGTTGAACTCGGCTTGGTCCAAGGGTTCCAACGATACCTCATTTTTGACAATCGGGTCAACAGGTCAGAAGTTACGTGCGTGAACGCAAGTCCAACTTTGGCCTGTTGGTGGCGCTAGAGTGCTTGAGGTGCCATCATGAAACTTGGTGACATTAATCATGGGACTGTCCCTAATCAGTGTGCCAAATTTCACAACTTTTCACCAGACGGTTCTATGGGCTGCCATTGACTTTAATGGCGGAATAATAATAATAATAATAATAATAATAATAATAAGAACAAATAGAAAAACAATGGGTGCCTTCGCAGCTTCGCTGCTTGGCCCCCAAATATATCTATGCAAGAACATGGGATGTTGTTGTATTCCAAACAATAAGCCAACAGTCGTGGAAGGGCATTACTACAGTTAAATCTCACTATAATCTCCTAGCTGTGCGATATGTCCCATTACAACCCATTGATTTGATTCGTGTTCTTGCCGTCCACTAGGCTATTTTGCTGTGGCGCGAACAAAACGTGACGTCACTTGCAAGGGGTGAATAGGAATGATGCATGTAATATAGCCCATTCAACTACTTGTTGTTTTGTTTTAACTTTTCCTAAAGGAATAAATGTGATAAGCCAGTTTTGGTCTCAGTCCCTTCACCGTCTGACTAGTTATATATTACTAATATATTAATTAAGCTTAACCAACTTTATTGCAAGCGGTTCAGGCGCCGACAACAGTGGCAGCATGTCAAGGTAGCTCCATGTTTTTTTCTTGAATTTCCCCCTGGGGATCAATAAAGTGTCTATCTATCTATCTATTGTAAGGGTCCTATGGAGAGCGGTTCATATTGGGATAGGCAGAAGCACAGTTTAATAACAATTAGTTAAATAATAACAAGTCATTACCTTTTCTATTAACATAAGTTTGCAAATAAACATTTAACATTTAAATGATGCAAGAAATAACTGTTAATTAGTGCCAAAAAGACATTTAGTTAACTATTAACACATATTAATACAATATTAGTTAATAGATTTGCTAAAACATTAACATACAGATTTTATGCAAACAACTAATATTTAATTAATGATTAACTTGTGCCAAATAGATATGTTAGTAACAATTAACAAATATTAACAAAGGGTTAGGTAATTACTAGTTTGCTGTTTATTATGGCACCTTATTATGGAGTGTTACCCAATGGGGGGCACAGACTGCCGTGTTGTGCCTTTTTCTGCTGCTGCCTACGTACGAAGCCAACGGCTGCACAACTGTACCCAGTGGTGGGGAACCACAGGAACAAGAACCGCTCAATATTTCCCTGTGCTGCAGAACCAGCAGAGGGGAGGAAGAGTGGATCAGGGCTCAGGAGTTTGAGCAGATTATTATTCCTGTCTTTTTACATCGGTCAGATTTTCATAATAAAAGTGTTTTTGCAAAGTCTGTCACTTACACTGCAGGCAATGCATTCAAAACCAACATCCCTTGAACCTTGCCATACACATTTTATTGGATATGACATATGATATTTTAATTTGTCTCAAAGAAATATGCTGTCATGTTGCCATCATTAGGGGAACACATGCCATGACATCTTTCCTGATGTCTGATAACATTTGCTCATTTGTGTGTGACATATGCCTGTTAGAGGCCCCCTCTGTCTTTACATCTTGACAGTTATATCACTGGATATTTGCCATCATGATGGTATGAAATGGGATGGTATCTTCTATTATGACATGGGTATGACATGATTATATATGTCTTGCCAATGTCAGAACATTCAAGTAATGTCATCGATAGCAACACCTAGACCATAATCGTTAGGTGTCAAACCGATATCAGTCTAAATATAGATATAAATAGATATAAATCAGTGCTCAACACTTAAGTGGAGATTCAACAACCATAATCATGCCGTACTACATTTCCCCCCATAATTACGTCTTACTACATTTCCCCCCATAATCACGTCTTACTACATTTCCCCCATAATCATGCCGTACTACATTTCCCCCCATAATTATGTCTTACTACATTTCCCCCCATAATCACGTCTTACTACATTTCCCCCCATAATCACGTCTTACTACATTTCCCCCCATAATCACGTCTTACTACATTTCCCCCATAATCATGCCGTACTACATTTCCCCCCATAATCACGTCTTACTACATTTCCCCCATAATCATGCCGTACTACATTTCCCCCCATAATCACGTCTTACTACATTTCCCCCATAATCATGCCGTACTACATTTCCCCCCATAATTACGCCTTACTACATTTCCCCCCATAATCACGTCTTACTACATTTTCCCAAATATCGATCTTGACCAGTCTGTACCTGTATTACCCATGAAGTGCCCTGGAGGTCCCAGTGATGAACCCTTCCATCTGTGCATCTGATGCAATACAAATATTATATAATAAGGTGTTTTGACATGCATGTCGATGAACTCTGGTGTGTTGCCACTTCACAAAGAATGTTCTGTGATGTACTCTCTCCCAAAGGCCTCTTGTAAAGAAGAAGGGGTTGATGGATGAAAATTGCTTTGGGTTACATTAATGTTTTGACATGAAATGATCATAATGCATTTTAAAAAGATATTTATCTCTGCAAACTGTGTGCCATTTAATCATTGATGTGATTTTCCAATTCACAATGCTTTGTTCCCCAGTGCAGGTAGTTTCCAAGGATTCAGTTTGCTGTTATTTTTTTGCTCCCCTCTTCCGACACACTTAGTTTACTTTGTTTTCGACTTTATAAGTGCCTCTGCTTAATTAGCTAACTAAATCAGTCCCCCGAAAATTAAAAACCAACCAATTAGTCACAACCTTCAGAAAAAGTCAAGCTAACAGAAAAAGTCCTTCACAGTGACTTTTTATTGCAAGGCCCCAATACAGCCTAATTCTCCAAAAGACTTATTGACCTTAGCTCAAAATTAGTGCGGGGCAAAGTTTAGCTTGAACAGAGCGATCGGATTTATGAGCTCAATATTCCACAAGCCTCACTCAGCACCAGGATAATGTTTGTTTATTGCACCCCTTTAATCTGCTCCTGTAGCTAATTAAACCATTAACAGTGAATGACAGTCCACATAACGTTAATTACGTCACCAGCATTTTGATGCTATGCTTTAGTCCCGATTTGATTGGTGTTGGGGGGGGGGGGGGGGGTGGACTGCCTTCATTATGATAAAGAGGACACTTCAGGGGGGGGTTCAAAAGACTATTTTGAAAACATGAAAGTTTTAAATGTGCAAAACCAATAATTACAATAACAGCGGGGCTGTTGAGCTCTATACTCGCAAGATACATTTGGATGGTGACCCATCTTTAATGTTGCATAGCCTATCTCTAAATTTGATCCAAGGTGTTTCTGAAAATACATGAATCTTTTACAGTAGCTCTATAATTTTGAACAATCTGTTTAAGAGCTTAATAGTCCTGACCTATGAAAACAGTTGTGTTGATGTGGATATGTTGTCCATTTTCTTTTATCTATTCAATCATGTCTGGTCTATTATTAGGCCTACCTCTTTTCAATCCATTATTATTAGATATTTCTTTTGTAAAGAAATAGGCCTACATCTATCCCTCATGTTATGCCAACATATTTAATTCACCTGAATATAGGCTGCAGTAGATAGAGGATTATTGACATCTGCTGCATCTAAGGCTATCCCTTAAAGGCAGTTTAAAGGTTCAGCTAAATAAATAGCTCAGACAATGGCAGAAGTGTCGTTCGTCATGTTATATTTACAATCTATGGTTATGAGGTTATGTGCCATCAAAATTATTTTGGAGACGTAATGTTAAGGTAAAAAAACTCTTGTCACTTGTCACTCTTGTCACTGATGAGCTCTCACCCCTCGCTGCCGTTCGATGCTTTGCTGAACATTGTGTAGCCTACCTGTAGGTTGTTGGCACCTTTATTTGCGACCGACGCGTAAGTGCCTGCTTTGCAGGTCCGGCACTCAGCTTCATGTTGATATCGACCGAGACAAAAACATGGAAATTTACGTTTTAATTCGTCAGTGAACTTACACTAAACAAGGAAGTTTGCGCTATTGAGGTGACTGACTGACCAATTAAATGTTTTTGAGATTACTATCGACCAATGACGGTAGCTAAGGTCAGGCTCAACACCCTACACCAGGGGTCTCAGACTCAAATGAGCTGGGGGCCACTTCTGCCAACGTCATCTGATTGGAGGGCCGGCTATTTCTGAAAAAGCAATGTTCTTTTTTTCAAATACCACACAAAACTGCAAACAGAAAGTGCAAGTGTTTTTATCTAGTTTTAGACACCTGTGCTAGCAACCTTAGCTTATAAATAAAATAATGATAAAATAAATATTAATACAAATTATAAAACAAACAAAAAGCATAAAAACGGGTATGTGTGTGTTTCACACCAAATAAAAATATTTTCCTCTCATAACTTTTTTAAACCTGGCAAACTAGGCGTCAGGGTTAAGAAAGCAACACCATTGGATTTTTATATCAAAATTTCAAAAGGACATGGGTTGAAAGTAGTCAGAGATAAAGCCCTACTGTAAATATAAAAATCTTTGAGTATAAACAAAAGTTTATGAAGGGGGTAAATGTACCCATCACTGGATGGCAAGCACCTCAAATTATGCACCTTTCAGTAAATACTGGATGAACATATTTGAGCAGGTTTACTTTCCTTTTTTTCATATTACCCACATAACAAATGAACAGGAAAACATCTAAGATGTATATGGTTTAGTGATGTATTACTAAACCACAAGGCCTACAATAAAGTATTCTGGTCAAATCAGTTCCTATCGCGGGTAATCTGAGCAGAAGTTCGCATCATATTGCGGGTGACTTTGTAGTTCTTTAGAGCCCTGTTTTTACTAGCCCTGCTGTCTGTACCACGTCCATTACGGACAAGATTACCACTGCAACCTCCAAGCTATGTTGGGCAGAGGGTCGAAATAAGCATGGTATGCTTAGTGGACACCGTCGTATACACGCAAAGACGCACCTCCATTCACAGACACACTGTGACTATCACTGTCAATAGACGATCGATCATAATCTACAAAAGGATATTCTCCTTCAGAATCAGATTAGGTGAATAACATAGCCTACCTAAGACTTCATCACACGTGAACGTTTTTCAACATTAGGTGTAGGCCTATTTCTGCTTTAATTTGTGCTAAACTATGGCCTGCATCGCTTCCGCGTCATTACAAATGCACGTCTTTGTGTTTCTCGCGTGTAATACAAGTATTTCTGGAAACTTTGCGCAGCGATTTTGGGTTTTAATCAAGCTCTGGATGTCTAGCACATAGTGGAGCAGAGTAGGCTACAATTGAGATGTCACCATACTTGGATCTATCGTCTACTTTAATCAGTATCGTTGTTTGTCGCAATTAAAAATAGCCTCAAGGGCCGGATTACATTATTATTTTGACATACGTCGCGGGCCGGAATTGGGCAGGACGCGGGCCGGATTTGGCCCGCGGGCCGGGTGTTTGAGACCCCTGCCCTACACTTTCCACTCAATGCAAAGCGAACTGTAGGGGGAGGCCGTGACTAGTATGTGAATGAAAGACATAGATATATCCATGAATGAAAGAGAGAGCAATGCAAATTCGCTGTAAACATGTTTGAGGCTAGAATAACAAAATCCCGGACGACTTTGAAATTCCGCCCGGACACATTTTTAGGTTTCAAAAAGAGGACATGTCCAGGCAAAAGAGGACGTCTGGTCACCCTACCTAATTATTTTTTCGACATGCACTCTGACACGTGCTATCTTTTGTGTCTGGAGGACACTCTGAGCAGGCATCTGTTTTTTGTAGAAGGGGGGGTCAATAAACCTTGCACTTCACCACATCTGAGATCAAAAATCCCTTATCGACCATGTCCATGTCATCCGTGAGTAGGTCTGGCAAGCCTGAACGCCTGAAGAGATCTTTGTCACTGATAGACCCCTCATACCAATCAGTCCCTTCATGGTGCAGTGAGACTTATAATTTGAATACATCTCACTCTGTAGGAGCAGCGATGATGGCGTCTGACATCTCAGCTCAGTGCAATCCACAATGACCTGGGTGTCGGAGAAGTCTTGGAACACTTCGGGTAGATTGGCTTGCACATCCTCCTTTTCCATCCAGATGCCCACCGAGCCCAGGATAGTGTAGAGATAGTTTGTCCATGTAGATATTATTCGGCTAACAGTGGACTGGTGCACTAAAAAAACCTGTTTGCTAGGTCCCTCTCCTTTAAGCTAGCAACCAGGTACATTAAGAAGAGAAAGAACTCATCTATGGGTTGTAATGACTGTGGAGGGAGATAATGTGTGTTAGAGGAATGCAGAAAGTTGCCTGAGCTTCTAGAGGATCTATATGGAACAATAACACAAATACAAACCGTATGTGCAGGACGGACCACAGAGATGGTTTCCTTTTTCCTTTCGGCAGCTTTGGCTCTTGATGTCCGAATCATTAGGGGCACTGATGGCTCGATGAGACTCCAAAAAATCATTAAATGACGATAACCGGCAAATCTATAACAACACAGAAGATACAAAGAGAAGACAATTACAAATAACATTACTGTACATAACATTTACATAGATACCGGACATCCATGTCTGCTTTTCTTTGGCCTAAGTTGTACCTCTCTATTGGTGTCTGTGTTTCTGTGTCTCACTATCACTAGACGTAACTGCAGCTCTTCTTCACAGGTGAGTCAAAGGCAAGGTGTGTGTGTGGAGTGAAATCATTAAGCTGGGGAACAATACTGCTGGACATGACAGGTAAGATATAGGTAGCTCTTCATAGGTGAGGAAAGGTTGTGTGTGTGTGTGTGGAGTGAAATCACTAAGCTGGGGAACAATACTGATGTAGATGACAGGTAAGCAGTGTATATAGTTAACCATCAGCACATAACTTGTTTACAAGGAAAAATATGAGTATCTAAATTACAGATGGCTTAGGCCTACTGCAGCTAGCCAATGTTAAAATCAAGTTTTGTAACATTTGTACTTACCTTGTGTAGAAACGGATGTCGTCATCAGATCCCGCGAATCTATGTAATCCAAAAGTGGCCTGGATTTTCAGTTCCCCCATTTCTATACTCATCAACCTAATTTGTTCTTTTAGCTGCAGGTTTTCAGTTGCTGTCATGTCCAAAGCCATAGGGTCTGGGACAGAAGAATCGTGGGCCACCACTGCAGTGCACTCCATAGGTTGTTCATCAGAGGGCTCGTCAAAGGACTCCGGTCTGACAATACGGTCCCACACACTGGCTCTCGGTGGGGGGATTTTGAAGTTGTTCCATTTGAACAACACAGGGACAACTCCCTTCTTCAAACGTCTTTTCCCACCTTCTGATTTAGCCTCAGATATGTCCCCGGGGAGAAGGCTGCTGTGTGAAGTAAAAACAAACTGATCCCACCCAATTAGTATTAGCCATCGTCGCCTCAGAGTTTCGTCTCGTGGAAAAGCATGAAAACTGAGTCCAGCGCTATATGTTGAAGACGCAGTGCACTCCGGAACACAACAGTGTTCGTGGTACTGCTTCTGTTGTTTTTGAAAAGCTAATTTCTTGGCCTGCGGTCCTATTATTTCGCCTGTCTGCCAGAGTCCGCCATTGTAAACAGAACGTACCGGAAGCTGGCAGAAGTAGCATACCCGCATCATTTGACATCGCAGCGAACGTTCTACTGACGTGCATAGAGCCAAGAAAACTGTAAGAAGAGGGGATAGATTTAAAATGCTGCTGCAGCGTGAAACTTTTTGGATCTGGAAGTTTAACGCAATAGAGAGATAAGGAGATAGTCTATAGGC
The DNA here is from genome assembly GCF_018492685.1 of Alosa sapidissima. Classification (NCBI taxonomy): domain Eukaryota; kingdom Metazoa; phylum Chordata; class Actinopteri; order Clupeiformes; family Clupeidae; genus Alosa; species Alosa sapidissima. Next base: position 24,367,512 of record NC_055976.1, on the reverse strand, counting down.
CCTTTTTGTAGAAATGTCTATTGTGTAGTCTACTGTGTTTGCTTTTTTTCTGAGTAACTGCAACTTCTATGTGATATTTCCTCTCTATATGGACATATTTACCTCTTATGATATAGTTGTGGGTGCCTGTACAATCTGTTTTCTGTTTTTCTTTTTACAATTGTGTTTGGCATGTGATTTCTCTCTAAGATCTGTGAGAGGGGCGGGTCTTAGTAATTGGTTGCATCGGATCTAATTAAGCAATTAACACCTGTGCTCTATGCCTGCACTAAAACCATTCATTCCTGTGTTGTCTTACTATGCCCTGACCCACACAGCAGTAGACTCCTAGGCGGATCCGCCTTCAAGTCGCCAAACCCGCGTGACTGTCGCATTCGTTTTGGTGCCGCACAGAGGATCAGCTCCGCCTCCAGGCGGCCCCGTAAATTCTACTGTCAAACAGGGGATCCTGAGTGGACCCATGTCGGATCCGCTGGCGCGGACGCGCCTTTACTGTAACGGTTGAACATGACTGTACACCAAGAGCCAAGAAGAGTCATACTAGTGGATATTTTCTTTGCTGGGACACGGTTGCGCTGAACCCTCTTGAGTAAGTGATATTTATTAATATATTGCAACATTCACAATAGCTAAACATTGGCCTTTGTGGTTTTATAACCATCATGTTTATTGATTGTAATAACGTTGTTTGATATTAGGACTAACGTTAACGTTAGTGCAACCAGAGACGTTTGTCATTTTGTGCAACAGGCTAAGTTAACGTTATTGTTAGCTGTGATGCTCAAATGAGTCTGTAGCCTATCTGATTTAAAATGGGATAGCAATTTAGGCAGAATATGTTATGGTAGTGTGATTTAAAAAACACACATTGTTATTTAACATTAGTCTGGTCTTGTCTGTTTTAATGTGTCGCTGTTGTCCATATAGTGCTACTATGCTAGCGGCATATAGCTGCTAGCTAGCATGCTGCTAGGCGCAATTGCATAAGTTATTGCTAATGTCTATTAGTGCTATACATATATTGAAATCACGTTTGCGATGCAAACCTTGATTAAGGTGATACTGGCACTGGTATTTCAGTCAATGAAGTCAGTGAAGCACTCGTCTGCTATGATAGCTACCTACAACTTTAGCATGTCGACTCACTGATAATGGTTTAGCCCTAGCCTCTAGCTAGCTGTGCATTAACGTTTGCATTTTGCCAAGTTTGGTCTCATACGTAACTTTAGTGTCTATCTGCCATCTTTGTAATGAAAGCATTTTAATCACCGTTTAAGTCGTTTAACTATTGGCATCTGTTTGTGATTTATTATGCTAACGTAACTTAACTGTATGGAACTTGGTCCCCATCTTCTATTTTGTTTGTTCTGCAGTGTCAACTTTTATCGGCTGGATTCTAGCATCTAACGTTACGATTGCCTCTGTTGGGTTTGCTTGATCAAGTAAGATACTTTCTGGGTTGTTAAAATGTAATGTGAACACATTCCCGTAGCATTCCAAAATAGACCAGAGATGCTTGTACTCAGTCCCGGCGGCATGGGGGGGCTTTGGGGGGCCAGGCCCGTCCTGGAAGTCATCTGTGCCCGCCCTGGACGAGCTTGGCTGCTCCAACCAACCCCAATCCCATAGATTGATTTTGAACACTTATTAAATGTAGGCCTAGCCTATACGTTTGTCAGTCTAGCAAGTAGCAAATAAAACTTGTAAAATCTGTATTATTCCGTAGCTAATCAATCAGGAACATTAGGTAAGCCCATCACCTAAATGGAGAGGAGGAGGTTACGTGGCGCAGTCTACTTCACTTCTGCACTAACCCCTGTCATCCGATGACAAATATAGCTTATCGGCTCGCAGGTAGGCTATATCTCATATCGTAGTTAGTAGAAGTATGCCTAGTAGTTTCTGGGTTTGTTTGATAGCGTTAACCTTTACAGTTTTTTTCTTCTGACCTAGTCGGAGAACAGGGAGCTTACCACTCCAGGGCCGAAGTTATCCGTAACTTCGGGGCTAACTCCCTAACACTCACTGAAAGTGGTTAGCAAATGAACAAGGATTTTGGTTTTATCTGCGGATTTATTTTTGCATTTTTTTTTTAATATGACTAGCTCCAGTCTCAACAGCCTGTCTACTTTTTCCACACTTATCTCAGTTCTAACACACAAATCCCCTCTCGCTTTCTCTCTCTCCATCCCTGCGCACAGGGCTCTCTTAAAGGAGCTGCACCATTTTACAACAATTGGATCTACATTTTCATGTTGGAATGTTTTGTCAAGTGTAAGCTTAAACTACCGTGATCAATTTAAGTTCCAGTGCCCCCCCTGGAAAGGTGTAATGCCCGTCTGTGAATTTGTGTCTGCCGCCGGGTCTGCTTGTACTATATGCATATTTGGAAATTTTGGGATTGCAATAACAATAATGATATTGTTATGTAACAACCATCGTTTCGGGGACTCTGATGACAGTGAAGAGACAGAAAATGGTGACTTTGCATCTCTGAGGTACCTTCCAACTCGCCTGGTATATCAGTTGAAGCCTCAAGCCCAAGCCAATTGCACTGGCAAAGTAAGTAATAATCTCTTAACATTGAAATAACTAAATCATAATATTAATATTAGAGACATGGTTAACATTCTTAGAGCTAAAGACATTCCCCTCTCTTTGTATCTATTCCTCCAGCTCCACCATCTCGCCGAGTGCCAGGCAGCCGAGTCACTACCCCTCAACCTGGAGAAAACTGTTAAGGTAAAGACTGATCTCTGAAATAATATTGAATACAGTGGCCCCATCTATATTAACACAGCAATAGTCACTCCATTTCAGATCAACAGATTGCATCTGCATTACCATCTCAGATTTTCTGCATACTTTATCCATTACTTTCAAAATCTCAGCCAAATATTTTGTCAGTTAAAACATCTGCATTCATGCAATATTGCCTGAAAAGTTAATTCATTATTATCAGATTGTATTGAAACACATTGATTTCAATGTCAATCCATTCATGGAGTTGATATAGATAGTGCATACCAAAATATTGAAACATACAAATTCGTGTCCAGCATGACCAGAGATTTGTTTTTGTTTGCCATTGTTTGGCCCTGTAGCTCTCAGCCTACCATGGTTAACAGATCACAACCATTTATCTCCCTTAGCACCTCACCATGGGGCAGGACCGCAACACTCTTCACCACCTCAACTCCCTGCACCTGCATTTAACATACGGAGAGTTACTCAAGGTAGGGACTGATCTCTGAAATATTAGTGAATAGAAAGGCCCCATGTGTATTATCAGTCATGGTTAACAGATAACTACCATTTAATACAATTTTTTTCCGCCTCTCGCACACCGCCCACCTCACTATGTGCCAGGAACGGCAGTCCCTCCTCAACTCCCTCCACCCCCACACCAGCCCTCAACGTGCAGCGAACAGAGGAGCTTTGTAAGTCATGTTTCTTTTTAAATTTAATCTCCTTAATACCTACTGTATCTCATATATTGTATTGTGTAAGCATACTTGGCTTTGGATGCTACATACCATAAACATAAACATATCTGTCTGTTTGATTACAGGTGCTGTGAGGAAAAACATGGTGACACGGTCTGCCACGGACACTGAAGTCACCAAACACGCAATCAGGTGTTTCAATCGGCGGTGGATCGGGCAACGAGGAGATGTGTTCCGCCTCCATCCACACAAATGGAGTAATAGGAGAAATAAGCATTAAACAATCTTTTTATTGAACTTCTTGTCATTCACCAGTTATTCATTTTCTGATATTTTACCTGTGCATAGCGCAGTATTTCATTGAAGTTGTAGCCTATTAGATAAAATATTTCATGTCTGCACTGACCTAGGCCTATAAAGCACTAAATTAGGTTTTGACCACAAAATGAATGTAAAGTAGCCTAGGCAATGTAGGCTACTTAAAGGAGAATTCTGGTGTGATATTGACCTAAAGTGTATTGAAACATGATACCGAGTGTGAACGTATGTCTCATAGCCCATCTCGGCTTGTCCCCTGCACTCCAAAATCTGGCGCTAGTTAGCCGATGCTACCAACAGCTTTTTCAGTAGTGGTGCTTCGGCATCGGGCTAGCCATGCAAATAAATCACTGTTTTACACCCATTTACGAGGCTCAATGTATCTCCACACTTCATTGGTAGACTTCCGAGGGCCCTGACATTTAAAACGAGACATTGAGAACTTTGAAAAAGCACTGGTAGTTTACTTACAAGACGATTTATACAGACAGTATCTTCACGTAGTTTAGCGTTTGCAGCCATCTTGAATTTAGTCACGATAAGTCGAGCGACGAGTAAGAATGAACAGGTATGATAAGGGATCAGATTCCAAAAATAAATCAGTGGAAATGCATGGATTCCAGTTTCTTCCAGTAGCAGCAACTGGAACCTTCTCAGAGAAGTGATATTTCCTCTCATTTCCTCTCTGATTAAATTAATTTGTGGTCTGTTGTGTGCACTGTGGATCTCGCTTTAGCACAAAGCCGTGAGGTCATGGTAAGATGTTGAGTTATCAGATACCACCTGCCAACTTCAGACCACACATACACACACAACCCCCCCCCCCTACACACACACACACACACACACACACACACACTCACTCACACACACACATGCATATGCACACAGATACACAAAACACACCCACCGACACACACACATATGCATATGACAAATACACCAAAGACATAGGCATATAGAAAATTCACAAAATACACAAGTTTATTTAGAGATGGAGGTGGTCTGTGTACATACATCTAATCATTAACTCTTCTTCACTCAACATGTCATGTTGGGCTTGCAACAATTTCGTCCGATAAGAAGCTAATACACAGTGACAGCATAGTGAGGTCGTCTGTGTAATGTAAATGATTAAATGTATGTACACATCTAATCATTTACTTCAACTTCATTTCAACTGAATTTCACCTCGTGACACCAGGGCTGGATCAAACAAGCCAACTTCGCAATGGTATTGCATAAAAACGACCAGAGATAAGTAGAGACGGAGAGGGAGAGAGACGCATGAATTTAGAAGTTCAAAACAGTCTTGGAAACCAATAGGAAGTCCAGGGTTATTACAGTCTCCTCCGGGTCTCATTCAGGATGTATCCTCTAGCAAAATACGTTCTCATCCTCCAAATTATTATCCTTTTTTCCACGACCAGCCAGGCTCTGCTATGCGAGAATTGTTATGAAGTGTCATGCGTGGATCCTACCAACTGCAAGGGGGGGCTGGTGCCTGATATCTGCGGGTGCTGCAAAGTTTGTGGCAAGCTGAAGGGCGAGCGCTGCGGAGGACAGTTTGGATTGGGTGGGAGTTGCGAAGAGGGCCTGAAGTGCATGTACAGACAACCTATCCTAAAGCCGGGTATGGGGTATCAGAATCCCGGCGGGTTTGGAGTTTGCGAAGGTCTGTATAGTCGACACCCTTCGTCCGTTATGTGCGATTTGTGAAATTAATGTGACTGTTTGCAATACGTAGCTTTTCCCAATTTTTTATTATTTCTTAATAATAGGCCTACGATTGATAGTACCTAAATCTATAATGACATTGTCATTGGCCAGTTTGTATAGAAGGGGCATTTATTATTTATTATTGTAGGTTTATCATGCTTATCGTGAAAAAGTTTAACATGACATAGGCCTATCATGATGCACATGCCCCAACCAGAAACCAAGTAATCAAAAATAGATGCACAAGACTTTGCAGAAGAAAGGTTCAAAAACAAGGAAACTCATTGTTTATGACTTCATTATTGTACAACAACAAAAACCCCTGCCATGGATTTCAGAGTTTACACTAACCTAAGGACCCAGACCTAAAACTGTGATAGGAATGTTTGGAGAAGGCTGCAATTGTTTTCTTTCATCCTTAAGCAATACATCATTTCCTTCACTCACAGAATCCGGGCAGTAGGCTACCAGTTGGGGCAGAGAATGAATGTCATGAAATTGGTGAGTAGGCCAATCTCTTTGATCTGATCACAAGGTTGAAGTTATCACATATTTCACTTAGATTATATTCTTGAATGGTAAAAATAACTAGACTGCATTTCCGACGGGAACTGCGAAAGTGTGCTTGCCCTGGTCCGGTCACCAACGTGAGCAGACAGTGACATACGCTATGCTGAACCTGGCTTGATCCAAGCATTCTAAAAGTGCCTTTCAGTGTTGGAGCAGTGGCAATACCTCAAAAGCTCAATTCAACTATTGCCTTGTGGGGTGAATGCAGTTCGTTGGATTTTACCTGTGGCCTGCCTTCGAATTTAGCTTCTATGACTAAAATCAAATCAATAAAATAAAACAACAGCAGTGATTGGCTGCAAAAATAAATAATGTCACGCGTCTTGCACCTCTCAAACTGGGCTATCAGGTAACCTAGAGAAAATTTTGAAATTATGAAATAGGCATTAAAATGCTGCTTGTTTGTCAGGATACTTTTTCACTGATTTATTTAAAAAATATGAGCTATGAGTGTGAATGTTATATATTCCATCCCCTAATTCTGTTTTACTGGTTTATTTGACAAATAATCTATATAGATTTGCTCTATAAAGACCTTATGTCTGTTTGGGATTATTTTGAGAGCCTATTGATGTATCTCAGAATAAAGGAATGTCCACAACATTAGTGATGTTTTTGTGTGTGCGCATGTCTCTAATAGCCACAATAGGAGTAATTTTAGCAACACCGTATTTTGTGTGGCCCATAACGACCCAGTGGATCATGAAAATGTGCCAAAATTCACATTCCTAACATATCCTAACCTTATTTGATCTTATCTATTTTACTTAGCCTACTTCCATACAGCGAGTCCCATTAAGAAGTGGCCACTTCATTCACACTTACCGTGATCCACGCAGCAACATTATTAAATGAATCTGTCACCATATGCCTAGCTTCTATGCCAACGCTTGCAAGGAGGAGAACATTTTAATTTGATTCACAATGAAACGTTACATTTAATAAACATGTTGACAATGAGTAGGCTAGTTTTGGTTGTTGTTGGTGGGGTTACTGCATCCCTTAGTTATGCCTACAATGCAAAATTGTTCCCTCGCGATTGTTAGCTCCTGCAGACGCATTTCAAAACATCGCGATGTGAAATGCCACCACAAAAAATTGTTCGGTCTTAGTGAGTTAGGAGTCTTCGCGACTTCTTTTAAGCCGTCACAGACTCAGGCGCTACTTTTAGGGCTAAAATGCTTCCTGAATTACTCTTAGTAAAAAAAAAAATAGGAGTCCTAAAGTTACGAGTACAAGTATCTCATATCAAATGACCATGGCATCACGCTAAGCAACATAAATCCCATACAGCAACATCTTCTCCGTAGCTTCTAGCCACACAAGAAATGAATAATGTTACATCTCTGCTTGGCATGCTTCTCCGCTTAGCATTCTAATAACAGAAGGGGCACGTTTATGTTGACCACTACCATATGACTCATTATATCTGTAACTGTATAAAACACTTACTTTCATAAAGGACGCACACCATCCAGCACATACACATGGAAACCGATATTTTAGGCACTTGGCCACGAACTCAAAACGTGTCTCTTTGAAGCTCTGTTCTAGAATCTTTGCTCTGTTGTTCCCAGAGTTGCTAGGCAACAACAAATAAACGAAATGACAGTCTTTGATACCAATGGTATCAAAAGTGTACGAGTGATTACGAATGGATGTGTGTGGTTTGCAATTAGAATAAACAAGAAATAACATTTCCCATGATAAATTACATATTTGCACCTTCCTTACTTATGAAGCTCACTAATGCCACCGTATTTAGTAAAATGTAATACAACGTTGCCACCTAGCGTTCAGCATTAACGTGACATTGCTTGCTTATTCTTTCGTCAACTCCATGCTTTTAGGAAAACAATCTTTTTTATCATAGTTCCCTCTTCAATGAGCGATTACCAGCTCGTTTTTGTAACAGATATAGCTGTTTATTGTCCCTAGGTTTACAGAAACACCTATTCATATTAATACAGGAAATCAAGTTAACGCTGCCGACCACTGTTTGTCTATTACATGGCCCAGAATGCCTTGCATGTCTTTACAACAAAACAACCCAGTAAAACCTCATTTCCCGTAAATATATGAATTTGCATACTTGTAACAATGTGAAAACAACTCTATTATGTAAGCTATATATAGCTACTGTTCTCCTTGCTATTTCAGTTCGTAAGTCCATACTATCCCATGGCAGAGCAAGGATTTCATGATTGGGCAAGGCTGCCTAGAGACATTGTGGCTCCCCAGAGAGATTGTGTATACTTGGAAGGCATTGTGATAGCAGTACAACTGCAAATGTGAAAGGTGATAGTTACCAAAAATGGATGGAGTCCCCAGTTCATATACAAAATTTGGTATCGATATGTGACAGTGTTCCTGAGATATGGACGACTTCCTGTTTCGGAGTTTCGCCGCCGATTTCGTTTGGCTGTGACGGGCAAACGCTTTCGAAAATCAAAAATCCTTCCGGTAACTTTTGTGAGGCTTGGTCCAAGGATAATGTACGTCAAGTTTCGTGGCGTTCGGACCAAATTTGTGACCTGTGAAAATTTAGTTTCGCTTTCTGTTCAATCCAATATGGCGGACGAACGACACGCCCACCTGACGTCATCTTCGCGACCAACTTACACCGGTACTGACCGGACGTTTTAAAGTTGGAACGGTGTCTCTGTCTCAAAGGGCCTAGGCGCTAGAGCTGACAAAAAATTAGGGAGACGGGAAAAATAATAATAAAACTTCAGAAGAACAATAAGTGTGCTGTTTTGCAGCAAGCACACTTAATAATAAAACTTAAGAAGAACAATAAGTGTGCTGCTTTGCAGCAAGCACACTTAATAAAACTCAAAGTATTATTATGACTGCCGCGCAGCGAAGCATGCGGTCATATAGGTTTAGTCAGATTTTTTTTTCTTTTTTTTTTCGCATGTCCAAATTTCCGTCAAGGATTCCCGGGACACTGAAAGACCGGGGTACACGAAACTTGGTGGGCATGTAACCCCACATGGATAGCATGGAACCATCGTTTTTCTGTAGCCCCCCCCCCCGCTAGACTGGACCCCCCTGAAAGGAGGGTAGGGCAGACACAGTTTTCTGTGAATATCTCGAGAACCGTAGGGTTTAGGAGGACCATTTTTGTTTTTTTGTATGTTGGTCTTAAGGGGGCATGTCAACCCATCCCATTACCACTTATTTCATGTATAGCGCCACCTAGTTAAAAATTAAAAAGCAAAAAAGTAGGTGTTTTCATCACAATATCTGGCTGACATGGTCAAAACTGCACGAAATTGAAAGTGTAGGATCATTATGACACCTTCCGAATGCATGCCAAGTTTTGTGAACTTTCGTTCATGGGGGGCCTTACAATAAAATGATTTATGTGTACATTTAGTGACCGTACACCAACAAGGATTCCTGGGACACTGAAAGACCGGGGTACACGAAACTTGGTGGGCATGTAACCCCACATGGATAGCATGGCACCATCGTTTTTCGTTTAGATCTGTAGCCCCCCCGCTGGACTGGACCCCCCGAAAGGAGGGTAGGGCAGACACAGTTTTCTGTGAATATCTTGAGAACCATAGGGCCTAGGATGATCAATTTTTTCTGTATGTTTGCCTCCAGGGTCATGTTAACCCATTCCATGTGCACACATGTGCATAAACAGATACACACGCACACACATACATTCACAGTAATCATACGTATGACACATACTCACACAGTAGACATATGTACGCATGCATGCACATGCACAAACACACATACGCAGACAAACACACAAGCACGCGCACACACACACACATAAACATAAACGCACACACATGTACACAATTCAAGAATTTCTCAGAATTATGAACAGGCAAGATGGGGGTGGGGTTGTATAAAATTAATTTTACATGTGAAATCTATGAACTAATCATGTTTTGGTACTTGTTGTCTAGCAGATACCAGTGAGAATTGAGTGTGGATAATGCAATTTAGTGAGACAGTTAGAATCATATAGGCCTTTCAGCGTGATTTATTTTTGTGGAAAAAATGTGCTGGACTGGGCGGCGGTCATATTTTGTACCGCTCTGCGGTACATCTAGTTATGAATGCTTTACACTTTCTTTGGTAACACTTTACTTGACGGGTGAGTTCATAACACATTCATAGCAGCTGTCATAAACTGCACATAAAGCATTCATGACTGTTTCATAAGACATGACTCAACATTCATACCAAACCTTTCATGAATGTGGAAGACAGAACGACAACAAAATAAAAGTCCAACATTGTATTTGTATCTGGATACCATTAATTTAATCTCTCCAGCCTTTGTAAATATTTCATGAATATCTTATGAAGTCTACATTGAATGTCACTTTACTATACAAGTTGTGAAGTATTCGTAATCACTAAGTTTAACACTGGGAGGTAAACTAGCCTACATTCAGCTGACCCATATTTGTGTAACCTGGAATGAACGGTTGGACATTTCCAGTAGCAAAAGATGAGAAATCATCTGCAAAGGTTACATCATAAAACAAATACATTTTTATGAAACAAAAATGATTTGCTTGACCATGTTCTATCTTTTTGGCACTGGAGTAACCCATTGACTCAGATGTGACGTGATCAGGTAAGAGGTTTGGACCAAAAGCGGCAATGCTGCTTTGCGACTTTGGACTTTTATTTTGACAAGCTCTTGTCCTTCTGTCTTCCACATTCATGAAAAGTTTGGTATGAATGTCATGTCTCATGAAACAGTCATGAATGCTTCATGTGCAGTTTATGACAGCTGCTATGAATGTGTTATGAACTCACCCATCAAGTAAAGTGTTACCCTTGTTTGTGGGTAGTCTAGCTATCTATTTGTTGTTGTTGTTTTTAAATAAAATAAAAACATTCTCACATTCAATGCAGTTTTACAATTGTGAGGAAATAGGAGAGAGCCATATGTATTCTGCACCATGTCAGTGAAGTGGGAAAACAGAATTTACAGACCAACATACATACTGTATAACTTAATTTAGTTCAGAAGCAATCCATAAAAGACAAAACATGTGCACATAGTTTTAACAATTCAGCTGGTACCATCACACCGGTGTGACAGGAATGTTGCAAATTGAACATTCTAAAACTGATGGTTCCGGTCCTTGATTGTGATTGGCTGAATCGCGTTCGATGCCGTTGTAAAATGCAGCATAAACATACACCTTGACCGCATTTCGTCCTATATTGCTGCGCTGCCATAACTTGATACAAAAGTTAAAGTAGCTGCGTCTCAAAGTTGCTTGGCAACCATTCAGATAGAGGAAATATATTTCTTGGCGGAAGAATGATTATTTAGGAATAACACGTTATATTTCTATTTGCTGTGCCTTTACTTTATGAAACTTTGCCAGGTAGTAATAGTTTTAGAAAAGCAATAAGCCACTCGAGTCCGTAGGTTACACTGATTACAACAGCTATACAATGTTAAAAAATCGCCTGCTAACATCTGCACATCTGTCTTTCTTTATGGTCAGCTTCGAGGCGAGCTCATCCAGAATGGTCAACCGAACATGTGATTGCTGCAAAAAGAGAATGGAGCTGCAGGACCAGTGCTCTGCCAGTTTAAATTTGCTATGTGTTTGCAGTATAAATCAGCATCAGAATGCTATGCTGTACAACTGCAATATCTAACAGCATGATTATTAGACTTCATTTTAGCCCATATACTATGATACCAATTACATGTGTGAAATGTAATGTAGTATGAATTGCTTGTTTATTAACCAGCACCAATAAATGAATACATTTGCAACCAAATTGATAAGAATTAGACCTCAATTTGATACATCTGCTCTCAGTGGTAAAATAAGATGTGGGTAAACTATGAATTCCGTGATCACGGAAGGGAGGACTGGGCCATTTGGTAAGATTTCAGAACATTCAGAACATATTTGATGATGCTTATTTATTGGTTATTGGCTTGGTTATTGTCCAATGTGGATACAGTGTTTTTTTTTTTTATGTTAAATGTAGCAATTGGTGAATAAACTCTTTTGAGAGGTGGATAAACTCTAATAAGAGGTGGATAAACTCTATTTCTGAAATTTCAGAGGGGGATAAACTGCATTTACTTGTGTTTAGCCTCCATTACAACCCTCCGTGTATTGTGTAGAATGATTTCTAGATGTGAAAGTCATTTGTATCAGTTTTTCCCCTTCATATACTTATATAGATTTTAGGTACCTGTTTGGCGTATGTAGCCCCCATTTGAAGTAACTGATTTGTAAGGGGTGTAGTGGAAACTGTGAGAATTGCACAGTACACAAGGTTTACAAATACACAATGTGCTACAGCAAACAGACACATTAATAAAATATTTTAACACAAAGTGATTATACACCACAACAGTAGATGTCCCTCAACTCTGCCCCAGATGGATGAAAGTTTATTTAGAGACAGAGGTCTGTGTACATACATCTAATCATCAACTTATCTTCACTCAACATGTCATGTTGGACTCACCATCAAACATGCATTCATTACCATAACTTCCAGTCTTCACAAGGTTCACTTATCGACTTTGCAACATTTTCCTCAGCTGAAGAGGTTAATACAAAACAACGGGCTAAACATGGGAATGCATTTATTTTTATTTTTTTCTCTCAGTCTTTTCTCTGATTAAAGGAGAATTCCGGTGTGAAATTGACCTTAGCGCCACTGAAAGATGTTGCCGAGTACTTACATGTGTCCAATAGGCACCTTCGGTCACCCCCTAGTCTTCCGAATTGCGCCGATTTTCGCCGAACTTGCATAAGGTTTTCAGCTAGCTGTGGGGGCATAGCGTAGCCTATGCAGCTAAATCGCTATTTTTACACCATTAAAAATGTTCCAAGTAACTCCACACTGCATTGGTAGACTTCTGAGGGTCCTGACATTTAAAACGAGATACTGAGAACTTTTGAAGTGCACAGGAAGTTTATTAAAAAAGACTGTTTATACAAGCAGTACCTTCAGAGAATCTCTCCGCTGGCCACCATCTTGTAATGAAATCTCGATCAGTCGACTGCCGAGCACGAACGAACAGGAAGGACAGGGGAACAGATTGCAAAAGTAATTTTTTTACAAAATTACTAATTACTAATTACAAAAGTAAATAGGAAATATATAGTTACCTGACTTTTGCACTATGTTGTTTTGCAACTCGATGTCGAGACACCTGTCAATATTCTAAAACAGAAGGATTACCGTGTATGTAGTCGACATTTTGATGCAGACGAGTTTGCTATCCTTACAAGAGGATCAAACCCCCCAAGACGGGTAGGCTACATCTGAAGAAAAATGCCATCCCGAAAGCTACGGTAATTACTCCGGCGGTATGTATGAAATTGTTTGCATGTAAATCACACCGTTTTGGAATCGTGTAACGTTACATGACCAAACTTTGCTTGCTAACAAGCCACTTAGCTTTGTATTCCGGAGAGCAGTTTATGCTGGCGTTACTTTTCCTAGCCCACCATCAGAAATAGAAAGAAATGTAGTTTGGGAGGGAGGAAGGGGTGGGCATTGTTTCAGTGTGTATTTTGATAAATGGAATAGATGCATGCGTGGGGGACCGGACGCTTTCCAGTAGGGATCGACCAATTATCGGCCTGGCCGATTATTAGGGCCGATATTTAGCATTTTTATAATAATTGGTATCGGTCATTTTTTCCACCGATAAGCCGATATTGAAATGGATAAAGAATGAAACGCGCTACTTTGTCTGTAAAGCGTCTCTCACTCCCTGCATTTGCTACTCTGTGGTCAAGAGCATTGTCCCGCCCACTACACCGTCTGATTTGTTAGTTAGCACAAATGCAGCCAATCAGGATCGAAGACTGAACACAGACAAAGTTTAGGATTCTCACTGAGGCAGACTGTAGACTGGGCTTCAGCTGTACGGAGCTATTTTTCGAAGGTAAGGAAGGTAGCTTACATTGCTGAAGTTGCAATGAATCACAATCATCTACACTGAAGTTACAAAAACTCCACTTTGTAAGCTATTGTCTCTTTGATCCGATCAATAAATAAAGCACCCACTTCCTTCATTTAGCGAATTCCCGATTGATGCACATTACTGATGCTGTTTACTAGTTAGCCTACAAACTCGGGCGCTGCGTGTCGGGAGTTCTCTGCCTCCGCCTCGTTCGTTAATTGTGAATAACGGGACACCACGGCGGACATAGTACAGACAAGTCCTAAATTATACGATAGCGAACGTCAAAAAGTCTAATTGCTCCTTTTTGAAACAGACTGTCAAGACAACATGCACCCAGGGCCAGCCGTAATTTAATCCGACCTGAACTAAATCGCGTCCTGAGCCTTAGGCTCTCAAAAGTGTAGCTTGTAGCCTACACATGGACACAAATTGCATACTTAAATAGCCTAAGAACTATTTTAAAACTGTTTTGTTAAACTATTCAACCGTAACACTTGCCATCACGCATGCACCTCTTCCTCTCCCTCTCTCGTGCACTCACACACACGATGGCAAAGCATCCTCTTTGTGACAGGTCCCTTAACAAGCACATAGCCCATTGTGTAGGCCTAGTCCATGAAAATAATTGCTATCACTTAGCTCTTGGATTAACATGATACACAGGATTTACACTGGCAAGAGATGCAAGTTGATAGACAATTGTGTATCAAAAGAAGAAGGAAAAGTTTGCATAATTAAATGCTTTTGAATTAATTTTTTGCAGCACATCGCCTTTACTACCTACCCCCCTTTTTGACAACTGACATATCGGTTTTACATATCGGTTATCGGCCTCCTGTTTTGGTAATAATTGATATCGGTATCGGCCCTGAAAAAACCATATCGGTCGATCCCTACTTTCCAGGTAACCTAACCTGGCCGAACGTGACTCGGGATCCGCCGAGGTGAGTGGGGGATGGTTGCACCCATTGCATTTGGAATGGTGTCCAAGCCAGTCACTACTATCCGGACATTTTGAATAGCGTAGTCATTTATATTTTGCAGATCCGATGATTTCAAATTCCTCGTATAACTATGTGTCTTCTTCGTATTCTGCCATCTTCTCAAGATTTGAAAACTTCCAAGTCCAGTCCACAAGTAATGTAAATAATCACGTAACTGACCAGCTGTTTCCTTCACGTGTGCAGCACGTCTTCCGTCAACAATATTACGCGAGATTCCCATCACTGATGTAAAACCTTTTGAGCTTCGTTGATACCGTGTAGTCATCATGCTCATGTAGACAGTAACTATATATTTCCTATTTACTTTTGTAATTAGTAATTAGTAATTTTGTAATTACTTTTGCAATCTGTTCCCCTGTCCTTCCTGTTAGTTCGTGCTCGGCAGTCGACTGATCGCGACTTCATTACAAGATGGCGGCCAGCGGAGATTCTCTGAAGGTACTGCTTGTATAAACAGTCTTTTTTAATAAACTTCCTGTGCACTTCCAAAGTTCTCAGTATCTCGTTTTAAATGTCAGGACCCTCAGAAGTCTACCAATGCAGTGTGGAGTTACTTTTTTAATGGTGTAAAAATAGCGATTTAGCTGCATAGGCTACACTATGTCCCCACAGCTAGCTGAAAACCTTATGCAAGTTCGGCGAAAATCGGCGCAATTCGGAATACTAGGGGGTGACCGAAGGTGCCTATTGGACACATGTAAGTACTCGGCAACATCTTTCAGTGCAGCTAAGGTCAATTTCACACCGGAATTCTCCTTTAAAGCACTGATCTGATTCTGATTCCTTTGACCATTAGGCAATGTGGTTAACACATGGGTGAATTTTTGACTGAAGGTGGTGCATGTTTAAATACAAGCATGCAACTTGTTTACAATACAAACATGCATCATGTTTATAATACAAACATTAATCTTGTTTACAATACAAGCATGCATCTTGTTTACAATACAAACATGCATCATGTTCAGGCAGATATGCATAACTCTGCAAGAAGTTGAATGCGCTCCCCTGATTTGAAGCTACTGGAATGGAACATAAACAGTCTATGACTCCTTTAGTCATAAAAGCATGGGAAGATTTTTATATATATATATATATATATATACACACACATATAAACACATATACACACATATAAATAATACAATTAAACTAGTGTTAGTGATTACTCAAGCAACCTGCTGTGTTCCCAGATGACCTCTTCAAAAAGCTTTTGAGTAAGACCAACATCTGGGAAAATGCTTCTATGATGACTCACTCTCACTTTTATAACAGCAAGCCGCTGGCACTGCCTGGTACTGTATTGCCAGAGGCCAAGTGTTGGAATACGATGATGAATAGCAAGGGGGCGTTGTACTTCTCATTTCCTCTCTGATAACCCTCCGGTGTGGTCAGTGTAATTAATCTGTGGTCGGTTGTGTGCACGGTGGACACAAAGCCGCAAGGTCTTCTCTCAAGGCTTCTGGTGTCTCGCTGAGAAACAGAACGGCTGAATGTGACAAGTTAAGATGTTATCAGATACCACCTGCCAACTTCAGACCACACATACACACACAAAACACACCCAACCCCCCGCCCCCCCCCCCCCCCCACACACACACACACGCACATGCACACACACACACACCCACACACACACACTCACACACACACACAAATATCCCCCACCCCCCGACATACACACAGACGGGCACAAACACACACACACACACTTCAAACGCACAAACAGCTCGCCAGGAGCGGGCGTTATGCGTTCCACCGCACTCAGTTGCAGACTCAGCACATCTGTAGGTGTGAAAATGTTCTCAAGAAAAAGTGAATGTGTCGCCCTGGCCTAAAATAATCATGAAATAAGCAACCTCTGCAGGCAGGCCTTAGGGATGGAGAGTGGATGGAATTGGTGCGTGTGTGTTTGTGTGTGTGTGTGTGTGTCTGTGTATGTGCATCTGTGTGTGTGTTTGTGTGTGTGTGTGTGTGTTCGTGTGTATGTACAGTATATGTGTGAGTGTGTGTACACGTATGTGGGCAGAAAACCTGCTTTGCAGGTCTGTTGTGAATGCTACTGAACATGGGGGATGACGGCAGAGGGTGCGGGCTAAGCAGATAGCCAGGGCTACAGCCACCGTCCTGTCTTTATGAGCCCTGGACGGAGGCCAGTACACCTGCTACTCACACACACCCACACGCACAGACAGGCTCTTTCTGAAATGGATTTCACACGTAGGTTGGTCAACAGTTGAAGAAAAAGTTGATTTGAAATGTGTTTTCTGTGGTGTAGCCTAAAATGGATCCCCAAGAAGACAGAAGACAGAGACAATGTACGAAATGCTTGCAAGCACATATATTTGACTGTCACCATTCAGTGGTGTTTTGCTAACGTAGCAGACGGTTCACAATTACAAACCAATACATGCAGATTATGAGCCAGAAAAACAGTAAACATTTAAAAACAGCTCACTGCAACCATGAATGGATGACTATTGTATTCAACAAAGGAATTAACAACCGCAAATAAATCATCACCAAGAATGTTGATGTGGTCTATAGGTTGGCTTGGTGATTTGTTCACAATGACAAAGACAAACATCAGGTTATAAACACTGCAGCCACACTGCACTGTGCATTCTCAGAGCTGAGTATAAGATGCACTTGGCTCTCTCCTGGACGCAGTGATGCTGATGAGAGTCCATTTATTCTGATTTACAGTATGTTGTTGCCGTATGAGAGATGTGCCATTTGAAATGGGCTATTTTGCATATTCCTCAACCAGTGTCTTTTGGTTTGCATGAAAGAACAGGAAATAGGCTGCCAACTAGGAAAAGCTTTAATACTCTTATATTATATCCAAGAGCACTGATTTCAAATCCAATTTCTAGAGCATTTGCATCTATTTTTTTTTTTTACAAGTTTTGAATATTACATTTTAATCTGTTACTAAAACACTAAATATTTTGTAGTAGGCTTTATAAAAATACAAAAACAGAACTACATACTCAAACACACACACACACACAAACAAACCAACAAACAAATAAGCATACACACACACACAGTCACAATCTCATACAGGGTGTCCGCGGGGTTGTAAAAAGTATTAAAAGGTAGTAAATGAAATTAGCCAAATTTAAGGCCATTTAAAAGTATTAAAAAGTAGTAAACGTCATCTGATGAGGTATTCAGTTTTCGAACCACTAACTATGATGTTTTCCATTTGTGTTAAGTGCAGGCCTATCTCCTAAAATTTGTGTGAATTTATTTATATTATATTATTTATATGTGCGAGTAGGACCTGAGCGATATGTCAGTGTGCGTTTGCGGTAAAAACTTTTAGCACCCCCTCAAACTCTATGCTCAAACTGGATATACGGCTGGCTTACTGCCTAAACTTGTTGCCAAAAGTTCGCTACCATTGACGATGTCATGGGAAATTTTATTTTTTTGGACATTTGGTTAGAGGTCTCGAGATTCAAAGACTGGCTTAGGCAGTTGGCAACAGCCAAGAGGCTTATTACCACGTCTGTAAAAAGACAATAAATGCCCCTGGATAGGAGTGAATGCCGTCAGGTCACATATGGAGTCTACCAGAGCCGTTTTTCTACCGCTCTGGAGTCTACTAGCCAGCAAACAAGAATGGGCGGACGTAATCAGAGGTGGAAGAGTCGACTGCCTGGCTCATCGGCCACGTAGGGCTACTGTCTCCAAATAAATATGCGTCATTGAAACTATCAGTAAGTCTACTCTACCAGCTGTCATTGTCATCCAAAAAAGTAATCACTTGCGCCATCGCGTTTTCAATGACACAGGCTGTAAGAACAGCAGACATAGCCTAAACTAGGCCTAGCCAGAGAATGTCTAATAAGCCTACAGTACATACAGTATCACAATAACCCATTTTCAAATTAAAAATCCCCATAAAGGCAGAAGGCCTTTTCATTCAAACAAATATTTAATTAAATGAAAGGGGGGAAAAAACAAGAATATAACATGTAAACATATGTACATGTTATAAGGGGTTATTTGCAATGAGCTACCCCTGCCTTGACTACAGAATAGAGGTTAAATATAGGCCTGACAGTGTTGCTTTGTTTAGGCTATAAGATAAGGTTTAGGCTATAAGATTTAACATTTTCTACCCTCAGTAAATGTCATGTTAAGGTTAGTTTAACAGGTGTTACCTTTACATTATTCAAAGCTTGCTCAGGAGCTATAGGGTTACTCCCTTGATGTAGTATGTGATGAGATCAAAGTCCCAATAGACTTGCTTAAAATTTGTTGAATATAAGAACCTGTGTAGGTTTGTATAGGCTGTATAGTAATATGCTATCAATATAATATAATATAATATAATATAATATATTTTAGGTCAATTTGTCAATTAGTTTCCACAAAATTCCCCAGAAGTCACCATTTAAGGGGTTATTTTTCAAAATATTCATCACAGGGAGCATGCAGGCCCAAAAGTATTTTATCACATGGGGCCCACATTCTCCAGCAGCACCCAAATTAATAATTAGTATTTTTGTAAAATGTGACAGCCTATTTTTGAATGTGATACCTTGACTGGCAAATTATATGAGACAGCAAGGGTGTGTGTGTGTGTGTGTGTGTACTGCGTATGGTCGTGGGCCTTTTTAGAAGAAAGTCCAGTATACCTTTTCTTATTTTTATTTGTCATTTTGTCTTGATTGAAAGAGAATGATAGTGAAAGAAAGAGTGTAGTGCTGGAGAAATGGTGTGTGCTCTTCCTACACATAACAATGAAATAACTTTTGGTAACACTTTATTTTAATGTGTCGCTGTTACAGTGTACCTACCTAATTAGGTACAGTGGTACAACCTGTGTAACAACATGTACTATCAGGTACTATCATTGTACTTGCATTATGTATTTGTGGGTACCTACATATAGTTGTTACATTGTAATACTGAGTGCTTTTACAAAACTTTTTTTTTTTTTGTCTAAATTTTCATCAGAGGCAAAGAGCTGACCTGAGACCAGTTATCTAGAAATCTGGTCATGATAGATTTGATATACAAACCATTCTTAGCTCCAACCTGTGCTGCTACAACCTTGTTACTCTTTGATACAGTGGAATAAACCTATTAAGTGTACCAGTTAATTACTTACATGTACATATGACATGTATGTTGTGTTGTGTCTTCAATGTCTTGGAACAGGTCTACTAATTCACCACATAGTACATATATCAACTGTGTTGGTACACACTTATTGCTCTTTGATACAGTGGCACAAAGCCATTAAAATGAAGTGTACCAATTAAGTACTTACAATTACATATTACATGTATGTTGTGTCATTGGTGTCTTGGAACATGTCTGCCATTACCCTACATACTGTAGTACATGTATCAACTGTGTTGGTACACATTTATTACTATTTTGATACAGTGGAATAAACCCATTAAAATAAAGTGTACCAGTTAAGTACTTACATTACCAGTTAAGTACATACATATTATATACATCCTGTCAATGATGTCATGCATCCTGTAATTGATGTGTTGAAACATGTCTGCTGTTACACCACACAGAACATGTGAATTAGTAGACCTGTTCCAAGACATCGAAGACATAACATACATGTCATATGTACATGTAAGTAATTAACTGGTACACTTAATAGGTTTATTCCACTGTATCAAAGAGTAACAAGGTTGTAGCAGCACAGCTGTTACATGTACACTGAAGACAATGAGGCCTTGACTGGAGCTAAGAATGATTTGTGTATCAAATCTATCATGACCAGATTTACCCCATCCAGCAGGTCTCAGGTCAGCTCTTTGCCTCTGATGAAAATTTAGACAAATTGGCAAAGTTTTGTAAAAGCACTTACAGTGCTTTTTTAAAGTATTACAATGTAACAACTATATGTAGGTACCCACAAATACATAATGCAAGTACAATGATAGTACCTGATAGTACATGTTGTTACACAGGTTGTACCACTGTACCTAATTAGGTAGGTACACTGTAACAGCGACACATTAAAATAAAGTGTTACCTAACTTTTTTATCTTGGGTTAGGATTAAATAACAAATAATGGTAACACTTTATAATAACTACACACAATTCATCATTTATTAAGCCTTTGTTACTTATTAGTTAATGGTTTGTTCATCATTAGTAATTTCTTGTTCATACATAATTTATTATCAGTAAAGCATTTGTTCATACAATTATAAATGGTTTGTTCATAGTAAATAAGCCTATCCAAAAAATGTGTTTGTAAGTACATGATTTATACTTATTTATACTAATGAAACAACCACTTATAATGAAATCATTTTCTTATTATAAACCAGTTGCAAACTATTACAAAATGCTTTGTTCATCATTAGTAAACCATTGTTCCTATGTTAATTCTCATAAATAAAGTATTTGTACACACAGTTATAAATGGTTTGTTCATAGTAAATAAGCCTATATCTAAAATATGTTTATGAATTATTGTTAAAACTTAATACATCTTGCAATGATATTTTGTTGATGAAGTAATATTTCCATTATTTAACAGTTGTTACATACACATGCACTAATGATTAGTTAGGGTGAGGATACATATTTTATAAACCACTTCCTAATACTATAATTCATGATTAACTCAGGAGTTACAAGTAGTTAGTTAATTATATTTTGTGAGCTTATCTAAAGTGAGGACTTTCTATGCCTTGCAACACATTTTCAAATGAGTTGTAAAGATTACATTCACATTCATTCATTTAGCAGACAAGCGACGTACACATGTCAATTAAATTGAAGGCCATTGACATAACAGTGAAAGCTGGGAATTGAACCCCCAACTTTTCAGGCTACTGCATGCTAGTCCTGCTCCTTATCCACTACACTACTTTGGCCCAGACAGAAACCCCTACAACTATGCAAGAGTTTCTGTTTTCTTCTACTAAACACTGTTATTAAACATCTGTAAACTATTATTAAATGCTGTATTCTTCGTTTGTAAAGCATTATTCCTACATTAATTCTCATCTGTAAATCATGTTTACACACAGTTAAAAATGGTTTGTTCATAGTAAACACGCATATCTATATTATATTTTTGAATTGACTGTTGTAATACCACTGGGCAGAGGTAGTGTAGTGGATAGGGAGCTGGGTTAACATGCAGTAATCCATAAAGTTGGGGGTTCAAACCCCAGCGTCCACCAATGTTGCCTTGCCCTTTAATTTCATTGACATATGTAAGTCGCTTTGGGTGAAAGTGTCGGCTAAATTAAAGGAACCGTATGTAAGAAATGTATTTCAATTAATCATAAAATGGCCCTGATATGTCACTAGACATTAAGAAATCATGTTCATTTCAAATACTTATATCACTGACAACAGTAGTCTGGCCAGGATATTGTCATTTAAAAACTGAAGTTGCAGCCCTCAACTGATGTTGATGTTGTGTTTTGGCCTGATGCGCCACCCTCTACCTACTGTATCTACTAATCACAAAGTCAGTAGTGTTTCGGCATCTGGGTTGGCAACCTCGAGTCAGGAGGGAGGGGGAGGGGATACACTGCTCTAAAGTAATTTGAAAGTGATTGCAGTACCAGTTTTGGCCACAATCTTACATATGGTTCCTTTAATAAATGCATGTGTAAACTTTATAACTTATTTGTAAATGTGTTGCAAGGCATAAAACGTCCTCACTTTAGATGAGCTCACAAAATATCATTAACTAACCACTTGTAACTCCTGAGTTAATTATGAATTATAGTATTAGGAAGTGGTTTATAAAATATGTATCCTCACCCTAACTAATCATTAGTGCATGTGTATGTAACAACTGTTATAATAATATTATTATGAAATATCATTTATTAAGTATTAACAATAATGTATAAACATATTTTTTTGATATAGGCTTATTTCTGAACAAACTATTTATATTTATAACTGTGTGAACAAATGTTTTACTGATGATAAATTAGAAATTACTAATGATGAACAAACCATTAACTAATAAGTAACAAAGGCTTAATAAATGATGAATTGTGTGTTGTTATTATAAAGTGTTACCCAAATAATTGTGTATAGGCCAGTGTTTTTATTGAAGCAAAAAAGGAACAAAGTATCCAGTAACTGTAATAAGATACTTGATTTGAATTGTAAGCATTGCTACACTTTCTTACTCAGAAAGTTAAGTAACAAAAATGACAGTAATCTGTTACTTTATAATTAGTCACCCCCAACACTGAATTTCGAAAGGTTGCCGCTAGTTGCAGCTCGAAGTCGTGTTGTTATTAAACAATATTGTGAAGGTATTAAAAAAGGTATTAAAATGTATTAAATTCAACTTAAGAATTTCTGTATATACCCTGCAATCTCATAGACAAACAGAAACCACATCATCATACAAAATAGCTCCACTAAAGCACAGCTACTCCACACGGTCTCATTCCAAAGGTCATTCTAGCGGAGAGCTCGCCCGTGTGGGGTAAGAAGATAGATGAAGCATGGGTTAAAACATATTGCGCTCGTTGGATGGCCAGAGGGACGGCATAAGGACCACATAACAGGCGGAATCAAATCACAGCACGCCACGCGACTCATTCGATTAGGGGTCCAATGTAATACAGAGGAGTAGCTCTCTGCTGGCGGCATCCCGTCCAGAGGCCACCTACCTCTGCGTCTGGCACGGAAGCTCGGCCCATTAGAATGTTCTGGAAGCGGGCGAGGGGTGTTTTAGGCCACTGGAGCGTATAGCGGAGGAGTCTGTGTGTGTGTGTGTGTGGGGTGTGTGTGTGTGTGTGTCTGTGTGTGTGTGTGTGTGGGAGTGTGTGTGTGTGTGGGAGTGGCGGTTGAGGCCATCAGTGATGCGTAGCGTGCTAGAGAGTGTGAGAGACAATATACCCTCTCGCTACTGTCAGCACGCACACACACACACACACACACACACACACAGGCGCGTGCCTACACATAGAACAAAAAAAGCATTTGCACTTCCTATTGGACCACTGTCTCTCCCGCGACTACATTAGCCGGGTTTATACTGCTTGGGCTAATCTCACCTATTGAGTTGATACTTTTGCGTTTCCAAATCAATATATGATTTTCCTGGTGAGGCTCTTATCAATGATGTCATTGGTACTATCGTTGTGGTGACGAAGGCAGGAAATCTTTGGGAGGAGAAATCTCATTCACATCTAATAGGATTGAGGTCGGGAAAACAGGCAGAATGTCTTCTTGTTGATTTGAGTGGCTAGTTTGTCCATGTGGGAACAAGTTGTATCTGTTTATATTATGGATTGTGTGTGTGTGTGTGTGTGTGTGTGTGTGTGTGTGTGTGTGTGTGTGTGCGTGTCAGAGCCTCTCCACCAATGAGCCAGCCCTGATCAATGAGCAAGTGCAGCTGCTCTCTCATTCTCACTCTGTCTTATTCCCTTTCTCTTGTTCTCCCTTCTGCTATTTCTATCCCTTCCCCTGCCCCCTTTCTCCCCCCTTCTCTCTCTTTCCCCACTTTTGCTTTTTCCCTCTCTCCCTCTCTCCTTTTCCCTCTATCCCCCCCTTCTGCTGCACAGAAAGGAAAGAAATAGAAGAAGCAGAGCTCTCCCTTTCTCTCTCGCTCTCTTTAGCTCTTTCTTGCTCACACACACACACACACACACACACACACAGAGGCACACACACACACACACGCACACACACACACACACACACACACACACATATGCACACACACACACACACACACACACACACAGAGGCACACACACACACACACACAGAGGCACACACACACACACACAGAGGCACAGACACACACACACACACACACACATAGACCCCCCCCCCACACACACACACACAGTCAAAAACCGAGAGTGGATGAAGTGTGTGTGTGTGCGCACGCACGCACGCACGCACACACTCCCAGAGAAATGTATGCATGCACCATCATGTAACACAAATGCCACTGTTATCTAATCAGTTGAGCATCAATGTGTCTTTTTCCTCTGTATCTGAAAGAGACAGGTTCTTTGAAGTGAAACAATTCAATAGAGGATTATATGCTTATTTGGACTGCTCATTTGGATATTGGCACTGGGCTGTCTGTAGATAATGAAGAATGAGAAAGAAATGTGTGTGTGTGTGTGTGTGTGTGTGTGTGTGTGTGTGTGTGTGTGTGTGTGTGTGAATGTGTGCTAATATCTAAGCTATCTTTTCAGCATCAATTACAGTCTACATAGATCATGCATCTTCCACCTTAAATCGTAATTTGTGGCCAACCATACTATCATTCATATGGAGTTTTTGTGGGCAAAGCAATTCCTTCAAATATGTACTGTATGGCTAACGACATGCTCCATCAGCCTCTTACTTTCCCCAAACTGTGGTACGTGAAATAAAAAGGGCAATGCCGGAAAGGTGTTCAAAAATATTAATTAATTACTAATCAAATCAAATAATAAATAATGAATAATTTTGAATCGGGTTATAATGATATGGAAACATGCAATTAAAGGAAATCATTTGTAAACTCTATAGCAGGCTATGTTTTCATTAAAAAAAAAATAAGCTACCCACAATGCATGTGATTTAGTGCGGACAGCCAGAATATCTGGCGCGTTAGTTTTGTGGAAGTATATAGGCTTGGTAGAAGGCTACACAAACATGGAAAACTGGCTAAAAACAAGGACACTGTCCAAAAGGCCTAATCAAAGCGATCGACGAGGGGAAGCCAGAGAAACAGAGCAGGAGACAGGTAACGATGGGATGGGGGTCAGAATGATGAAGGTGGAAGTGGAACGCAGGGGGGACAAAAGAAAGGACAAAAGGAGACAGAAAAGACTGACGAAACGGAAACGGAAGTAGCCTATGATGAGGCAGACTGCCCAAAGCCACAGTGCGTGGTTTGCAGTGAGGTGCTATCTAACCAGTCTAATGTTGTTCTCCACACTGTTTTGTTTAGCTCATAGACCAGTTGCACATTTTGATTGTGTTATTTGTTATCATGTAGGGCGGCTAATTACTGTAAACATGATGCCTGGAATGCGTCAATAGAAAGTGTTATTTTTCGGATGGTGGGGGTACTCAGACATGGTGAGTTAACTTGCCAGAAGAACTTCTCCTGAGCTGTGATTGGTTAGTTATGAACAGAATATGTGACTACGAGTCTTCCCCATTTCTGGAATGGAGAGAGAGAGAGAGAGAGATGGGAAGATCTACCAGTCAAATGGACAAATACCTTGTGTATTTTTTCTCAATTAACCTGAAGCCAGCGCAGAGCTTCCTTGGGAGCACACCCAACCTGAATTGACTTGTCGCTAAGCGCCACCCTTAGAGCGCTGATGAGCCAATGACAGTCCAGCCTCAACGGGACTCGGACATCAGCTCGGACAACTCCATAGGAAACAATAGGGAGGAGGGATAAAATGACAAATTAATGGTTATTTATGGAGTTTATTAACTCAAAAAACCCCGACGGATAACCATGGTCAAACGTTTTGCAGGGGGACGTGTAATACTGATAGCCGGTACCCCGAGAGGCTAGAAAACGGGGTATATTTTCATCAACAGTAGCCTACAGGACGTCTCTCACGTTTGCAACAGCTCGACGTAATGTAACAGTTAGGCTAACAGTTAGGCACAGGTTCCCTGTTAAATCCCAAGATGAAAATGCTCATTAACCAACTACTATATTCTTACTACATCAAATATTAACGTAACCTAACATATCTTAGTATCAATCTTCCACTAGCTAGCTAGCTAGCATTAACGTCAGTGGTTTTTGCACAGTGATTTGCACGGCTACTCGCCACAACTGCTTGTCACCTTGTATGTATTCTAAAGTTTTGAATACACCCCTCCATAGCATAATTAAGTCCCTTTTGATAGCTTCTGGAAGAAAGTAAATCCTTTTTCGACCAAAACGTCCTCAAAGCATGCTTTCATATACTGTCAGCTGCCATTGTCCACAATGTATTTCTAATCAAGTCTGGTTTGTTTGTCCGAGTTTTCACACGGTAACAATGGGGGACGGGGCTTAGCTCAGGTCAATTGAAATGGCGGAGAATGTAGCAGCCAATCACAGAGTGGAGGCAGCCTCCTCGGTACCTCGCAGTGCTCTTAATCACAAATACACCTTCCATC
>NC_055976.1:24325386-24337886 GCF_018492685.1 Alosa sapidissima | reverse complement strand
GATGGTGATTACCGTGTTCTGGTGCCTCTCCAGTAAGTCCCAGTAAGAGAGAGGAGGAAAAGGTACACTGTGATGGAGAACTGCTGCGCCATGCTGTGCAAGGCCTGATTGGCTCCCTGGGAGACTAGTTGATCACTAAATGACGGCTGGTGTGTGTGTGTCTGTGTGCGTGTGTGTGGGAGAGAGAGAGAGTTTGTGTATATTTGTATGTACCCAGTTATTGTTTGTGTGTGTGTGTGTGTTTGTATGGGTCTGAGTACATGTGCGTGTGTGTGTGTGTGTGAGGTTAAAATGGTGCGAGAGAGAGGCCAAAACGCAGTGAGTGTGTCTCTCGTTCCTCTCTCTGCCTCTATGTGCTCTTGGAGACATTAGGCACTTTCTCTGCCAACTGCCGCTCCATTCAGACAGAGACAACACACAAAAGAGCCCAGGCACTAACAACCCTGACTCAGCCAAGTCTTTAGAGAAGAGCACACTCAATCACACACACACACACACACACACACACTCTCTCTCTCTCTCTCTCTCTCTCTCTCTCTCTCCCACACACACACAGACAGACACACACATACACATTCATTCACTCACTTCCTGACAGGGTCACAGGACCTTCCAGAACTTTCTAGCCTCCTGTCATAAAGCATCTGCGGAACATTTAACAGGGCCGCCCGCTGGAGACCGACTATTACAGCCATGCCCGTAAATCTCCTCTTCATTAGTGAGGGAGAGGAACCGCAAAGTCAGGAGAGTTTTGGGGAGTGGGGGGGGGGGGGGTGGTGGTGGACTAGAGTAAGTTCTGGAAATCATATATATTTTTCTTCATTTCAACTCATGTCACTTTTTCATCGCTTGCTGCACTCAGGCTATGGGTTCGGGGCGTACTGATGATGGAGGCACAACAAACATGATGGGGTTTTTTTTTTCTTTGTCGGTAGCAGGGAGACTTTGTCTGTTGTTGATGGAAACGTTCAGACATACAGGTGTATTTCCTCCTTCAGGCTTAGGGAGCACCAGCTGTCATAAACCACACACACACGAACACACAAACACACACACACACACACACACATATTAATGATGTAGCAGAATACATACACACACTTATGAACCAGTGGCATACAGCAGGTCTTCACATAGCACGCCATGAAGAATAGTAGACCTCATAGTGAAAGAAATTTCAAACCATTTTCCACCCTAAGACAGAATGTGCAAACATTCTCTTGTAAAACCATCCATGTTTCAGCATTGCAATAGTAATTATAGTACTTTCCTCCACCTGCTTGCTTATGCACCAGATGTTGTTGTAATCAATGAGGAGTCCAGGGAGGTGTTTATTTTGGAGGTAGGCTGCACCTTCGATTCTATTATGCAGGAGGCTTTTGAAACCAAGGTCATTAAATCCCAACCACTCCTAAATACCATTTCAGAGCTAGGCAATAGGTGCAGACTACTTGTTTTCATATTGGGCAGCCTAGGAGTCGGACATACACACGCTAATCATGAGAGGGCTGTAACAGATTGGAATGGACAATATTACTCAATAAGCATAATACTTAGTTCTTAGGGGTACAAGTAACAACATTGCCGCCATTTAAGATGTGTGACAGTGTTTCAATGATATGTTCTGCAGTGTGATACACAATGATGGACCTCAGTTATGGGAAACCAGAGTCTGGAAGAACTTGCAGTCTGGGTTTCACTGTAAATGTGACAATGTTCTCATTGAGTGCAGTGTTCTTGGGGAATGAGTGGGACACAGCGTGACCAGCAGAGGGAACACGTGCATGTGTCCCCTGAACGTCCAGTCCAGTGTTATTGTTGTTGATGTTGGTGTAAGTCCATAAAAGCTCGCCAAGCACATGCACGTGTTAACAGGTTGCTATGACCAACATACGTGACTGTTGCCTTGACATAAGTGAGAGGGACAGTTATAATGTCCTCTGAAACCATCACAGTCCCAGAGTCAGACTGCACCCACTCTAGTGATACACACACACATTCGGCAGTCAAGTTTGACATTTGAGATCAGGCACACACCTGCAGTCACCTCACCAAAACATACACACACACACACACGACACATGTTATCCACCTGAATGGCTGATCAGTCCACACACTGAACATGAACTACAAAAATAGGAGAGGCTGGTTATGTGCAATATGTGCTCACCATCTCTTCAACTTCACCTTTTCTCTCTCTCTCTCTCTCTCTCTCTCTCTCTCTCTCTCTCTCTCAGATCTCGCATTCCT
Organism: Alosa sapidissima; assembly: GCF_018492685.1. Taxonomy (NCBI): domain Eukaryota; kingdom Metazoa; phylum Chordata; class Actinopteri; order Clupeiformes; family Clupeidae; genus Alosa; species Alosa sapidissima. Next base: position 24,335,636 of record NC_055976.1, on the reverse strand, counting down.
CATTAAATGCCTCACCTCTCTGGGTGGCAGGGAGGGTTGTGAGCAGCATTGATTTCTCTGCTGACGGTGTCTGGTGCCGCAGCTGTTACAGCTTCTGATGAAAAGACATCCCATAATAACACTCTTGCCTGTCTTTTCTTCTTGCTCCAAGGCAACACCATCCGTCACAAGAGATAGACTGATCGCTATTCGTTACTTAGTTTGTTTTTGTCTGTGTGTCAACGTGTGTGTGTGTGTGTGTGTGTGTGTGTGTGTGTGTGTGTGAGAGTGTGTGTGTGCGTATGTGTGTGTGTGTGTGTGCGTATGTGTGTGTGTGTGTGTGTGTGTGTGTGCGCGTGCGTGTGTGTGTGCGTGTGTGTGTGTGTGTGTGAGAGTGTGTGTGTGTGTCTGTGTGTGTGCGTATGTGTGTGTGTGTGTGTGTGTGTGTGCGCGTGCGTGTGTGTGTGCGTGTGTGTGTGTGTGTGAGAGTGTGTGTGTGCGTATGTGTGTGTGTCTGTGTGTGTGCGTATGTGTGTGTGTGTGTGTGTGTGTGCGCGTGCGTGTGTGTGTGCGCGTGTGTGTGTGTGTGTGTGTGTGTGCGCGTGCGTGTGTGTGTGTGTGCGCGTGTGTGTGTGTGTGTACACTCATCATCATCATCATCTCCACAAAAGATGACCGGGAGATTTGCAGATGGTTGAAATAGCATCGTCCTGTAAGGCATCTATATATTACGGGTATTCATTTAGCAGACTCTTTTATCCAAAGTGACTTACATATGTCAACTATATTACAAGGGCCATTGTCCCCGGTGCAACTCGGGATTAAGTGCCTTGCTCAGGAGCAACTCGGGATTAAGTGCCTTGCTCAGGAGCAACTCGGGATTAAGTGCCTTGCTCAGGGGTACAACGGTGGAAACCGGGAATTGAATCCCCAGCTTGTCAGGCTACTGCACGCTAGCCCGGTGCCTCAGCCACTACAGGGCTGTGGCGTGTAGATGTTAATTGGTTGAAGATGATAAATGTTTGAGTTAGTAAAGTCATCCGTGCGTCAGAAAACAGTACTGCTGCTGTTATACTAGTGCAGCGCAAAACTGAACTGTGTGCGAGGTCACAATAGGGAGTGTGTGTGTGTGTGTGTGTGTGCGTGAGTGTGTGTATGTGTCTGTGTGTGTGTGTGTGCATGTGGGGAGTGTGTGTGTGTGCGCGTATGTGTGATTTTATTTGGGTATATTTGGAAATTATGGGTATATTAAAAAAATAAGAAAATGAAGTTATATGCAACCACAAGGAAGGAAGTGCATACACACATACACGCCACACACACACACACACACACACATCACAAGTGCATATACACGTACACGCCACACAACTACATTACGGGAGGATGACTGGAGCCAGTGACATGAGAATGGCTTGATGGCATTGTGTGGCTCTGACTTTTTATGTGCGCAGAAAAGCTGGTTGCGGGCTCACATAGACAAACACATGGGGCCTACCTAACTTGAAAATGTGTGTGTGTATGTGTGCGTGTGTGTGTATGTGTATGTGTGTGTGCCAGTGTATGTGCCTGTGTGTGTATGTGTGCCTGTATGTTTGTGTGTGTGTGCCTGTGTGTGCATGGATGTGTGTGCTCCCCCACAGTGAGAGGCCTCACTCGGCCTATAAAACTACCCATTAGTGGACCCATAAACACCCAAACATATTTACAGCATGGCCTGTGTCTCTCTGTGTGCGTGTGTGTCTGTGTGTGTGTGTGTCAGTGCCTGTGTGTGCATGTGTATGTGTGTCAATGACGTGACGTGCCGATTTCTGTGTCCGTAACCATAGGTGCAATCAATAAGGGCATTAGCCCAACCAGGCCCAGCCCTGCCCGTGCACTGACAGGAGAAGGCCTGAAGGGGCACAGGGTGGTCACAGAGTCCATTACTTTGGTTTAAAATAATTTGCATTATTTTATTCTATAAAACTATTTGATCATATTTTCTGTTTATCATAAAAAAATATATGTTTTGTCATCTCAAACCATCAGAATGTCAGGTGGCGTAACCGTCCAAGCATATTAACACTATGTGAAAAGTATTAAATACAGAATATAAAAAATTAAAAATAGTTATGGGGGCATAATTGTATTATTGTATTATTTTATTCACTGGTTTATTTACTAGTTTACTAGCTCTTAAATTGTTTGGAAAATTGAAAAAAAAATCTTTTGTCTGGAAATGTGCATATTTGAAATGTTAGGCCGGTGCAACCGCATTCATAGAATGCTTATTTTGAATTGAAGAGTGAAAAGAGTAAACAGGGTATTGCCTCATCACCCCAAATGGAAAACCAAAATTCCCGCTCTCTACAATAAAATATTCATAAGTTACTTTTAATGCTTAGGTCAACTACAACATAATAGTGTGATAAGCACTGTAGATACTCTCAGATATACTTACAAAAAAACAAAAACAAGTGTGTTTTTTTTTTAGAAATGTTTGGTTGCGCCACCTGACATTTTTTGGGTAATGAAATTGCAAATAGTCTAAAAATGTATTTAAAAGTCCCTGTAAATGTTGCCATTAAGACTTGTTTAAACACATTCTTCCAACTTCAAAAAAATGCATTCTGTCCATTTTTAAAGATTATTTTGAAAACACATTTTTAAAAGTCTTATTTGTCAATGACCCGTGTATAACTGTGTGTGTACTTGTGAGAATGTGTGTGTGTGTGTGTGTGTGTGTGCCTTTAGAAAGTGTCTAAAGTAAGACCAAATATTGAGTGATGACGCAAGTGGATTTACTGATGCAAGCTAAATCCTTGAGCATCACAAAGGCGCAGTGCTACAAGGTGTATGTGTGTTTTACATTCTCTTCTCTTCTCCTTGCGCTTCCCATAGACCATGATGATGATAGTGATGATCCAGTTATTGACCTGGTCTTCATTTTTCTATGGTCAGTGGTGAGCATGTGTATACCCCTATCTAATCTCTGTGTGTGTTTCTACCACATCCTGTGATTGACCTTATGTGTGTGTGTGTGTGTGTGTGTGTGTGTGTGTGTGTGTGTGTTTCTCCAATTTACCTAGGCTTTCACATCCCTGAGAGCAGGAAGGCTGAGTCAGAGGAGTGACACAAGGTCAAAGGAAATGGGGAGAGAAAAGAAGCAAGGTGCTGTGTGTGTGTGTGTGTGTGCGTGTGCGTGTGCGTGTGTGCGTGTGTGCGTGCGTGCATGCGTGCGTGTGTGCGTGCGTGCGTGCGTGTATGTGTGTCCGTTCGTGTGTGTGTTCATGCGTGCATTTGTGTGTCTGTGGCTGAGTTTTACTGGACTGATAATGCAGTGGTGGGTCACATAGAAGTAGGTTGTAATTATCCAATTATCCAATCTAGGGGAACCTGAATAGCCAGGTGCTTAGGAGTTTATGAGAGGTGGCACTCTGCACCTGTGTGTGTGTGTGTGTGTGTGTGTGTGTGTGTGTGTGTGTGTGTGTGTGTGTGTGTGTGTTGTGTGTGTGTGTGTGTGTGTGTGTGTGTGTGTCTTTGAACGTGTGCGTATCCTGTATATTGCCAAGCCATTCTCCTGGGAAACTCTGACCCTCCCATGGATGCATATGTGTGACACGGAACAGCACAGCTTACCCCTCTACTCTTGCAGCAGGCAGTGTGTGCTTTTACCCAAGTGCAGGCTGTTCAGACCAGTAGGCACGGCTGAAGTGCCCTTGAGCAAGGCACCTAACCCCTCACTGGTCCCTGAGCGCCGCTGTTGTTGCAGGTTGTTGTTACTTACTTACAGTACATACCATGCCATATTTGCATGTGCACATTGCGAAGGCATTATGCCTCAAATGGGTGCAAGTCTGATTGAACATTTGGCCCTTAGTTTGAGCCACTATGTTTGTTTTCAGCTTCTATGTTTGTTTGTTTGTTTGTTTGTTTCCCATTTACAGAGCCAGAACTGTGTATTTTTGAAGTGCAGTCATTGAATGGAAAGTTACAGGGAGGCTACACCGCACATTACTGAAGTGTTCTGTTCACATAGTGACTGATGCACCAATCAGCTTCCACTATGATCAATGGAACTGGCTACAACAGACGTGATAGTGGCGAGTACGTTAAAAAAAAAACAAAAAACACCAGTCTTTTAAAACTATTTTTATTTGTCGCAAACAGAATGTTTCAGTACCCAGTGTAATCTCCCTGTTAGAGGACCGCTACGAGTAATTAGCTGAATTTGACACACAGTCTGTGGGATTACAGGGATATGGACTGAACCTTCTTACTCAAAAAGTTCCACACACAAAAGAGAGAGAGAGAGAGAAAGAGAGAGAGAGAGAGAGAGAGAGAGAGAGAGAGAGAGAGAGAGAGAGAGAATGGAATAGAGAGCACCCACAGAACACCACACACAATCTAATTTGCTTATGTTAATAATCTCACACACAGCTACAGGTTTTGGAATAAGGTGTGGTGTCATGATCATCAGCACTGAAATGCTCATTGGGTAAATCCTCAAATACTCTAATAGCTGACTTTGAGTGCAAAGGCCTTCAAATTGCAACCCACCTCTTCCTCTCCTTGGGTCCTTCGTACCACCTACTCCTTGTAGACACTGCAGAAATCACATTGCATGTCAAGTCAGGGCCAGGAGACTGTTGGTCCGCTAAATGTCCTTTGACACCGGGGCCGGCGACATGAAGGAACTCTGTTCATGAAGTTAGCATAACCCATAGCTTCCCACCCTTCTCTTTATGGACTCTCTACAGTGCGTCTCTGCGCCAGTGTGGGAGGGTGTGATGGTCTGCTTTTACTGTAAAAGGAAAGAGAACGGTCATTTACATTGATCTTTATGGATGCATGTGATCACTGTGGAAACGTATGACTCACTCTGTCTGTATGTATGCATGTGTGTGTGTGTGTGTGTGTGTGTGTGTCTGTGTGGGTGGGTGGGTGGGCGGGCGTGAGTGTGTGTGTGTGTGGGTGTGTGTGGGCGTGAGTGTGTGTGTGTGGGCGAGTGTGTGTGTGTGTGCGCATGAGAGGGTGTTTTTTCCATTACCACTGTCCTTCACCTGTGCAACATCCCTGCTCTGATTACATCATAAAACTGGAGGTCTCTGTAAAGGAGGAAGCATTTTCACAGGACTCTTTTCTTCTCAGAATCCCAAGGGCAAGGCAAAGTACAAATACTATATACAGTATATTAAAGTAAATATTTGCGTGTGTGTGTCTGTGTGTGTGTGTGTGTGTGTGTGTGTGTGTGTGTGTATTTGGAGTAAATGCAATTGTGTTCCTTGGGTTTTTATGACATTATTAATTCTCTGAACACACACACACACACACACACACACACACACACACACACACACACACACATTTACACTCACACACAGACACACACACATTCACACTCACTCACAGACACTCTGACACTCTGTGTAACACACATTCTGCTTCATTTGACATCATCAGCATATGAGCATATGAAAGCCCATAAACTTTAGTATTAACATTCTCCATCCCTCCACCGAGAAGCAAGCCATTCCCTCTGTAATCCACAGTCGATCCTCCGGGCTGTTCTTTTTAACCTCCATAAATTCACTGCTAGTTGTGTGTGTGTGTGTGTGTCTGTTCGTGTGTGTTTGTGTGTGTGTGTGTGAGCATGTGATGAGAACTTATGTATGTATGTGCGTGTGTGCGTGTGTGCCTGCGTTTTCATAAATCACTGAGGCACATATTTAAGAGGACTATTTTTTCCTCAGTGTTTTAGGATGGCTGTTTCTAAGGTAAGCTCTTCCTGCCACTGTCTCCCACTCAGCTATAGGCGAACGCATATTATACGCCCACATGGTGCACCAAGCACTTTTAGACACACACACACACATACACACAGATAGATGCACACACACACACACACACACACTCTCTCTCACACACACCCACACACACACACACACACACACACACACACACACACACACACACTAAAACAAGCACTTACACATCCACATACACATTACACATTCACATAAATACAGTATTAGAAACACACACACACACACACACACACATTTAAACATAAGCATGCACAAGCATCAGCAAATTCAGCAATAGACACACACAGATACAAAACCATACACACACACACACACGTGTACAGACATTCAAGTTATCACACAAGATGTGTACAGCACTTATACCTATACATGCGCACACACACACACTGACACATCTACACACTTATACACACACTCACACACACACACACAAATACATGTATACACCCTTATACTTATACACACACAAACACACACATACAGACTTATACTTATACACATATACAGTACATACACACACTCTCTCTCTCTCTCACACACACACACAAACACACACACACACACACATACTTATACAAACACACACACACAGACACACACACACACTCACTCACACACACACCACACTCACACACGCATACACACGCACACACACACACACTGGCTGGGAGCTGTTCTCAGGGTGCTCTTGACTTCACTTGGCCTCTTGGGTATTCAGCTGCCCTTCCTCCTCCTACAACCTGATCTTTTGATCAGACCCTCCGACCCCCCCTCCCCCCCCCCCAGCATCTCGACATTCCAACCCCCTCCAGCCCCGCGGCTTTCCAGAGACACCAGAGAATCTTCTTAGCTGAACCCTTTTGAAAACCCCTGCAAAAAAACCACACAGTCCTTTTTTCCATCGCCGACGCAAGCCCCGCCTCCGCCAGGCATCTGTGAACTGCGAGAGACCTTCGGCGGAGCTCAAGGTCTGTTCTGTGGAGTTCGCCCTCCTCATCCAAAACGACTCCTCAAACCCAGCGTCTAGTCAGATCAGCGCTGGAGACATTTCACTTGATAGATCTGCCTCAGTCAGACAGCAGTATAAAGCCAGCGGCTTTTGTTCTACGCGTTATTGCACAGTAAATCACGCCACTGGCTCTGCTTGTAGATATCTGTCTAAATGGCAGCGCGCGATGATGCAAGCACAGGGAAAGACCCGGGTGACAGCGCGGAGATGAGAGAGTGATTGGAGACGGGGCGGGAACACAAAGATGGGAAGGTGACCTTGGAATACATTAACATGGGTGTGGAGGAGACAATCAAAGAGGTAAACAGAGAGACAGAGAACAGAGAGAGAGAGAGTAGAATGATAGAAATAGAATGACAGAGTGAGAGCAATAGAGAGAGAGAGAGAGGAAGAATGACAGAAAGGGAGTCAAACAGAGAGAGAGGAAGAATGACAGAAAGGGAGTCAAACAGAGAGAGAGGAAGAATGACAGAAAGGGAGTCAAACAGAGAGAGAGGAAGAAAGAAAGAAAGAAAGAAAGAAAGAAAGAAAGAAAGAAAGGGAGAGAGAGCAGGTGTTTGGCAGCCGGCGGTGAGATCCAGGTGTGTTGTGGAGGCCGGGGGAAGAGCGATGGAGAGGGTGAACAGGTGAATAGATGGGGGAGACAGGAGGAAGCGGTTTCAAAAGGAAGTAATCCTTCAGGTGTACAATGGAGGAGGGAGCGAACCAGAGACAGCTGTTAGTGATGGATCAAGACGCAGTCTCAGCTGGGTACCACAGGCAGACTTCAATCGCCTTGCTGTTGTGTGCTGTGGTGCCACGGCAACAGAATGCTGTCACGTCAAGCGTTTGATGGTGGCACTGTTGACTGCTGCATGCTGACTTCAGCTGAACTTAGTTCAGCTTTTCAAAGCTGAGACACAGCGCTCAACAATGTCTTCTTGTTGCAGAGGGTAACCAGGTCACAGCTCAGGGATTCTTTAGAGGCGATGCTTTCTCACAGGGAATGGCACCAAAGAATTACAGGATTCCAGGCATTCAGGGAAAAGGCCATGAATGCTTTGGAATCAGAGGACACATGTGCTAAACATGTTTAACTGCAACGGGTGTGTGACTACAGGAACAGGAAGTGAATAGCGAGGATGCCCTGAAGTGAGTATATTCATATTGGATTAGTATTAGTGACCCACATAGTGACATGCTTTTCTGTCCTTCCATTAGTTCCAAGAAGTGGTAGAGGCCGTATTAGGAAACAACAGGACAGTTGTGTGTGTGTGTGTGTGTGTGTGTGTGTGTGTGTGTGTGTGTATGTGTGTGTCATACCTAGCTTTCCAAAAACGGGAGATTTTTCCCGGGGGGGGGGGGGGTTTATACCGAATCTGTGTTTGCATATTTAATACGTTTCATACACGTGTTTCAACACTGCATTTCGGTCGTTGCTTTTACTTGTTGCCTACTTCTAAAACTCCAAAGCTGCTTGCTGTCAGATTTGGTTCCGAGGGAACAAGTTCAGTGTATCAACAACACTCAATAACAGTTTATGTGATGTGTTAATCAATTAAATTCCCAACAATTTCACAACAGTTCATGATTTATGTATTACTTCATTCCATAATATCTCATGAATCATCAGGAATTTATATGAGTTCATAGTCTGTCATTTGTGACCTCATACATGAACAGCACATCAGGCAGGAATTACCCAAGCATTCAATAAACTGAATCGTACTTGACACGGTGGCAGTAGCGGAGTTGGATGCTGGTGTGTGGGCTTGTATTGAAAACAATGGGACCAGTGTGTGTGTGTGAGTGTGTGTGTGTGTATCTGTGTGTGTGTGTGTGTGTGTGTGTGTGTGTGTGTGTGTGTGTGTGTGAGTGTGTGTGTGTGAGTGTGTGTGTGTATCTGTGTGTGTGTGTGTGTGTGTGTGTGTGTGTGTAATAGAGAGAGTGTGTGTGTGAGAGAGAGAGAGAGAGAGAGAGAGAGAGTGTGAGTGTGTGTGTGTAATCGAATTTAATCGAATGTCAAAAGCGGTGTGCGTGTCCTCATGTAGACGCCTATGCGGGGAGGCCTGAAGTCTCTAACCTGCTTCAACTCGCCCTTTGTGGTACCTTTATGGCCCTTTGTCTCAGTCGTGGGGCCAGAGGGGGGGGGGGGGTGTCCAGACGAGCCCCTGCTGTAAAGGGCCCTTCCGCGCGGGCGGATTAATTGGGGAATATGACACCTGTGGTGTCACTGGCAAGCCATCCGTCAGCAGGCAGCGTGGCTAGACGGTGATGACAGATACACCTTAACGAGATGAATGAGTGTGTCTGCGTTTAGCTGCCACCAGGGAGGGAGAACGCACACTCTGTGTCATACACACACAAAAAACACACACACTCACACATCACACTTGCACACGTACACACTCACACCTGCACTAACACACACACACACACACACACACACACACCTTTCCTGACCTTGTTCAGTTGTCTCTGAATGTGACAGCCAACACTCACCTCAGACTCTTTCTCCATGTTCACATCCAATCAGAGAAAAGGATAACCATTGTAAGAACCAATCACAGTGTCAGAATCTCCAGTCCCGATGTGCACTGTGGAGTGTGGTTGTAGTCCATAAGAGAATCTGTTAGAAACACTTTGAACAGTCTGTCTGATAACGACTTTCTGATAAAGAGGACAGTGGAGGTTCTTAGATCTGAAATCTTTCACATATTTTAGACGGAGGTGCAGTGGGAGAGTCTTCACAAGAGGGAATCAGAGGAGACAAAAAGGACCACCTCAAAGTAAAAGGTTGAAGCTCAAAGGAGCTTGTGTCAGACTCCCCTGCAGTATCTCTAGCCTTTGCCTGCGATCATCAGACAAAACCAAAGTATGATCCAGTGAGGATGCCTTCATTTCTGAGCTGACCTTGTCTGGGAAGCTCAGTAGGGAAATCAGACGAGTACAAATTTAAAATGTCATTACTTTATACCACAACGTTTTAAATGCATAATTTCAAAGATAATACTTTAGGCCCTTTCAAACCAATTTCGAATTTATGGACAAAATGTTTGCACAAAGTCACACAAGTAGTTAAATTCATATGTTCTCATTACTCTAGACACCGAGGACAAAATTTGCTCGGTCTCGAATTTCTTTTTCATTGCAATGAATGTTGTTAATGTGTGACAATGTGTGAAAATACGTGACTGTGGAGAGATTTGGTGTAAATATGGGTGAGTTTTGTGTGTTTGACACTTTCTAAATGTAGCAATTGATCAGTCAATCTAAGTGGCTGAAGTAGTGTTTAAGAATAAATAAAGGAATGCATTTACAATGATAACTTTCAAAACACACAGCTAGGTTCAGAGGAGGGCAGCTGACTGGGTGGCCAACCCACGACTTCAGATATCACACACACACACACACACACACACACACACACACACACACACACACACACACACACACACACACACACTCATACA
>NC_055976.1:24275386-24322886 GCF_018492685.1 Alosa sapidissima | reverse complement strand
GATAGACAGATAAAGTCAGTTCTCCACAGAGAGACAAGCTCTACTAGCAGGGAAAGTAGCGTACTGTATGCGCTAGCTCCACCAAAGCCGTGGAGAGAAACCGACACGACACATTGCAGCAAAAAGACTAAAACAAAGATGGCAGTGCTGGCAAAATGTTAATTGAAGGTGAAGACGTGCAGTAAGAAGCTTTTTTCATATTTGTAAAAGAAAGCAAATGCCTCCATAATGAACCATGTTCATAATACATAAATTGTGTTCCCTTATGTGAAGACAATTTATCTCAACTTCACAGACTTGTTTCTCAGTTTCAGCCCTTTTTCATGTGTGAGACATGTGTGAGACCAGGGAAATGTCTTACAAATGTACAAAAACTCCTCAAACAAAGTATTACAGAAGACACAAGAACAGTTTCACTCCCCCACATCCACAGTATATGTCCTTATTTCAGCTCTGGAAGCATTTCCATTTTTACACATAAAAACACTGACTGCAGCTAAGCAGAAACATTAGTTCATTAGAAACTTTTCTTTCCGTCTCAAGAACCAGGAAGCCAAAATGGACCTACAAAATGAACTGTTTTTAGATCAAATGGACACAGATTCAAACAGGAATGGACTGAGGGATGACCATAGGCCTGGTCATGTCTCATGACGGGAAGCACAGGGTCAGCAGGAGAGAGGAGCAACATGAAAGCTTTCGTTAGAGAGCGACAGCTAAACTAATCATGCTGCAAATGCAAGCCAATGTTTTCACTGCCCTCTCTCTCTCTCTCTCTCTCTGTCTTTCTGCCTGACCCTCACCCATCTACTCTCCAATACTGTGACAAACCCAGTGGTCAGTAGGCTACTGCAAGCACTTCTTTACTCACGGCCCTGATGGATGATGTGAAACTCATGGCTATACAGCTGTGGTGTCCAGAGCCAATTCTCGGACAAACCGCCCAGACCCCTCAATTCAAACGCAGCAAGGCGAGGCAACCCTGCCATTTATCTTCCTCGCAGTAAGCCCAGCTCCATGGCTAAAGAAAGGTGCCGAGGGGACAGCACAAAGACACCATGTATGTTTCATTCCTTCAGTAGCGTTCCAGACCAGACAAACTGAGACATATTGAGACATTCAAACTTGTTGAGACAAGGAGACATTTAGATATCAATCAATTTATAATAAATTTAGTCATGAGGTGATGTTTTGAGATATGTACTGTAGACTTATTGTGAAATATCTGAGACATGTAGGCATATTGAGATATCATGGCATATTGTTACCCTGAAGTGTGTGGAGATGTTTAGTGAGCTGGGAGCCTCTAGATCACCAGCCACGTCCTCCTGTCCAGATGATTTATTTATTAGCGTGGAGGCTCGGAGACAGAGACGGATGAGGAGCTCTTATGAAACGACACTCAGGTGATTCAGCGTCAGCGGCTCCTGTGACGTGACGAGAGTTGTCGCCGTATTTTCCACGAGGAGATGGGCGAGAGAGAGAGAGAGAGAGAGAGAGAGAGAGAGAGAGAGAGAGGGAGGTGGTGCAAATACAGGGCTCTCTTTTCCTTTATGCACAAACAATTTTGGGCTATGTGTGAGTGTGTGTGTGTGTGTGTGTGTGTGTGTATGTGTGTGCATGTTTGTGTGTGTATGAGCGCACAAACTGTATGTGTGTGTGTGTGTGTATGTGTTTGTGTGTGTGTGTATGTGTGTGTGTTTGTGTGTGTGCATGTGTGTGTGTGTGTGTGTGTGTGTGTTTGCATCTCCCCACATTTTCATCTCCATGAGCACATAAATAAGGCTTTGAATGATGACTGGGACTGGGAGGCTCCTTTTCTCCACCAAGAGTGTGATGTGTTGTAGAGCAGCTCTCCCCACGGATCATTACAGTGTGCCCCTATTATCTCCTCTAATTAGCTCATCACTCTCACACAGAACCAGCCCGGCCCGCTCACACACTCACACACACACACACACACACACACACACACTGGAGCTCGCAGGCACCAGGACCTACTGGATTTGCTGACCTTGTGACTCGGAACAGAACGGAATGGAAAGTCAACCTCACCTTTGCCAGGAGTTGAATAGAATCACGATCATAGGTCTCACTACTGCTGGTGATGCTGGTGTGTGTGTGTGTGAGAGAGAGAGTGTATGTGTCTCTGTCTGTGTGTGTGTGTGTGAGAGAGAGAGAGAGAGAGAGAGACAGAGAGGAAAAGAGAGAGATAGAGAGGGAGAGGAAGAGAGAGACTTAAATATCACACCTTGGGCGACCGTGAAATGACTGCATTACTGCATAAACTCCATTACTGAGTTGTCACAAGCACACACACACACACACAGTATAGAAATGGCCATGTCAAATGAGGACACACACACACAGTATGGAAATGACCATGTCAAATGAGGACCATCGGTGGCCCAACATTCAATGGAACACTACTGTTGTTTTTACATACATACTTACATGTCATTCATCACCACATAATTAAATGAGAATGTGAATTGAATAGACATGGGCAATATTCTGATTACTGAGGACATGAACCATATGCAATTCATGTCAGTGCTACTGGTAGTCTCTCACGCAGTTTAGTTTAGAGTAGCTCTGGGGTGTCTGAACTGAAGACAGGGAAACAGAGACCAAAAAAAAGTAGGAGTCTAAAGTGTGCTCTTCTCTGGTTTTGTAGGTCCGCCTCTTCAGCTTCTAATCACACATTGTTGGGCACACAGTAAGTTTTGTTCTTCAAACCCAGCAATCCTTGAGTGCTTTTGGAACAGGGGGGATAAGACAGAGGGTGTGAGATTGAGAAATGGTGAGTGAGAGAGAGAGAGAGAGAGAGAGAGAGAGGGAGAGAAAGAGGGAGAGAGAGGGAGAAAAACGAGGAGGAGGAGGAGTGGTTTCACATGGCCAGACTGCTGCATCTCTGACTGACACATGAATTAACTCCCAGCGATCGAAGGGCGGCTATCATCAAGCAGCAGCTTCTGCGAGCGCTAACTGTGACGACAAACTAACCCTTGAGCCTCAATGCCCACACAGACACAAGCTGCCACTTGTGAAGAAAAAGGCAGTTTACAACTGGTGGGCAAAGAAACCCAAGCAGTGAGGAAAGAATAGGACAAATTCAGCTATTAAAGCTTGGTTTCCAAGTATTATAAACATGTTTAAAAATGTTTAGTACGTATTAATCATGAGTCATAGCATCTAAGTCTATTACAATTTACAAATAGACATAGCAGCACTCATATAGTGCTATGAAGTAGCCTAGTTGTGTACAGTATGCCCTACACCCGGGATTCCCAAACTGTGGTACGTGTACCACCGGGGGTACGCAAGCTGCCACTAGGGGGTACGCAAGCTGCCACTAGGGGGTACACAAGCTGCCACTAGGGGGTACGCAAGCTGCCACTAGGGGGTACGTGAGATGAAAAGGGCAATGTTGGAAAGGTGTAAAAAATGATTTTTAAAAAAGTCTTAAGCCTATGTTCTTTTTGTGTTTCACAATGTTGTTCTCATAGACCAGTTGCACATTTTAATTTTTGTTATTTGTCATCATGCGTGGCGGCTAATTAAACACGATGCCTGGAATGTGTCAATAGAATGTGTTACGTTTTGATGTGTCGGATGGTGGGGTACACGAGCCGAGTCAGGATGTAGGTGGTGGTTCGCGAGAAAAAAGCTTGTGAACCGCTGTCCTACACAACTATTATTATGAAAACTTGTTCAGGAGTGAATAAACTGTATTTTGACAGCACTTGGCAAAGTTATCAGGTATGCCAAGAGGTATAAGCTTTATTACGCATTTTGATACCTCAAGTGTTTGAGTGCAGTCATTATGTATGAACTGTTATATAGACTGTGTAAAGCTTTATAAATACTTTATAACACTTCATAACTCTTGTATAATGCTTCATGGATACGGAGTGTAAGCAAGGTCTTACCACAAAGGCCTCGGTGCCACATGTACCTAATCCAAGACAGAAATAGGAGGCTTCTAACAGTTGTGGTCTTTACACTGCTCTCTAGCCTCTACTTTTTAGCAGAAAAAGAGACAAGCAGATTTATTATCCTCCCCTGGTTGTGGCGCCCACTGTGGTCCCCATCATCTAATAGCCGTAGCCTAACCCCATGTGCTTACGTTAAGGACAGTGTTTGTTCTCTTGTCTAAGAAAGCCCCAGAAAAATAGCGTCATTTAAAAGGCTGTCTGGGTCCTGTCTGAGAACAGTAGCGAGCCTGCCGTGACACCACACACACACACACACACACACACACACACACACACACACACACACACACACACACACACACACACACACACACACACACACACACACGCCACATTTAGACACTGGGATCAGAGTTTTAGACTTAGAACACAAATCGATGGCAGAAAAAGGGTAAACCTTAAAGAACACAGCAGAGGTCAAACTCACATGGCCCTGGCTTAGGACAGATACAGACCTCATTGTTTACCAAAGGCATCTCTAGAAATATAGACTTTTCTCTTTCTGACCACGACCAGTGAGACCACATAAATGCCATGTTTACTATCTACATGAGACCTTTTTACTACTTTCAATAAAAGTCTGCCATCTTGCTCCTTGTTTCTAAAGCCCATTAATGCCATTTCTGATTAGCAGAGCTCACACACACACATACAGCTAATAAAGCACATTATAATGGCTCTGCAATGTATTGGTAATTCTATGTTTATGAACTTGCACCAGTAGGGGGTGCTATCATATGTACAGTTGTATTGATGGGCCCTAATTTATATGCTGGGCAAAGTGCAAAGTCAGTCTATGCACAAAGTTCTCGTGCATGAACTACTGTAACGGCATTGCGTGGCATGAGACAGCTTTTAGTCGATCCACTGCTGTCTGTGCTTAGGATCTTTCTCATGGTAAATTTGCAAATAGATTTTGCATAGTTAATAAGCAAGCTTTAGCTAGACTTTAGACTTTGTGGTAACCCCTTCCTTTTACAGTTCCCTAATTACTAGGTATTTATGAAGTAAATATGTGGTAAGTCTTGTTATATTATTAGGTAATTACCACGGGTAACATGAGGGTAAGCACAGAGAAACTACTGTACATGTGAAAAAGAAACGCCTAAACTATTACTAATAAATTACACAGCATTATTGGATAATTACTACAGGTAAGTACAGAGAAACCACAGAAACAAATACCAAGAAAAACTTCCACTATAACCTATCAGCTCCTACTAAGAACCATGTAGTTGTGAGCGGTTTAACCCTTATAAGGTGTTCATATTTTTGTTACTTTGCCAATGTTCCTGGGTCTGGTGGACCCACCACATTAGGCTTTTAAATCAATCAGATGTTTACTTTAGCTCAAGTACCAATGATATACATCATTTATGATTTTCATTTTTTGTGAGAAAATGAGGAAAGTCAATTATAAACAAGGAAAACAAATAGAAACGTTCAATTTTTGATCATTATTTATTAATGCTTATTCTACTATAGGCCTACCGTGTGCAGTCATTGAAAATAAGTTATCATGTTCTTCACAGAAAATGAGCCAAGGCCATTAAATCTGAGTTTGAATAAATAATAAATAGCATAATTTTTCTCAAAGATTAGCAAACACCGTACAAGGAAGGGGCTGGTAATAACTAAGATAAGAACTCTGTACTTTTCATGAAAGTAAACAAGTAGTTCTTAGTAACACCTTTTGCATTCATTTCTAGGTACAATTTTAGTTGTCACAGGCTTATGTTGCTAAAAGTCCAGGTTTAATGTTTTACCAAGAAATTATAATAGAATTTCCCAAAAAATGATCTGTTCTTATATAATATTTGTTCACTGGAGCACCCATTCATAATAGGTTTATTACATTTATTCTGCAGAAACAATGCCTCTTCTTAACCCTTTAATGCACAAGCTAGGCTTACCCCTTCTAATGCGCAACATGGGTCAAAAATGACCCGCACTCATTTCCTATGGTAACTCATGCATGTCATGCCACACAGGCAAAGAGCTTGTCATGCCACACAGGATAAGCAGTGTGGAGGTCACTTCCTTCTTCCTAACACGTATAGGCTGAATCCCAAGACCCCCTAAGTTGTGAACCCTCAAAAACAGAACCGACATGAATCAATTTCACGTTAGGCCTGATGGCAGTTAAGTCTTTGAGGGTTCAGTGCTGAGGGAGGGATATTGAGATTCACCCATTACTTACAATTGAAATATGTAGAAAAAGGAAACTAAACAGAGCCACAAAAGGGCATCAGAGAGTAAGGACAAGTGAAGTGGAAGAGGAGCTAGAGCTGCAGAAACCAAGAATACTAAAAGTTGGAAGGGCAAACATGTAATGGTAATTTGCAAGTGTCATGTAGTGCTGAAATGGCCATTTATTGTACCCATGTGTTTTACTTAATCAGCTTCAGTTAATTTGGACACATTCATCACAGTTCTCTATACTTCAGATATAGTATATTTCAATATGTGTGATTTGTTATTATTGATGTCATGTGTGACAAAGTGAGATATGATAGATGAAATATGTGTATTTCACATATTTCAACTATAGTATGTGTTTAAAACAATTACAACCTAATACTTTTATCAAAGTAATTGTTTTAATATATCTTGTTTTTGCATCTAATCAAAAGTGCACACAGGGGTCACATTTGACATATGTCTGTGAACTTGGTTTAGTAATAAAAATATATATATTTTTAATTATTTGAAGTAATCAAAAAGATTTTTACTGAACAACTGCAAAATGAACTGCAATATTCAATGATACATACATTATTTCACTAGATATAGCAAAGGAATACGCAGCCTATGAAAAACCATAGGAAATGAATGTGGGTCATTTTTGACCCATGTCTGAAAACTGGACGAAGTAATGAAAAAAACTGTGTTGTTGTTAATGTAAAAAAGGAAAAAGTTAAAAATTATGATTTGAAATAATCAAAAACAAGATATTACATTTATATCTGGAATATTGACTGATGAAATAAATAAAATCCTAAAATATTGCAAATATAAACACATGTATGCATGAATAACCATAGAAAATTAATGCGGATCATTTTTGACCCATGTTGCGCATTAAAGGGGTAGTGATAAAGAATGGAAAAATGAAAATAAAGATATGTAATGGTTAAAAACAAGTTAATTGAGGAATTCATGGAATACTGGATGATGAAATCAATTTATCGCAAAAATATTCAACATTTTAAGTAATCCGGGTCACTTTTGACCCAGGTTATGCATTAAAGAGTTAAATACCTTTTTGCTGATGCTTTTAGAATTTACTCAATATGTAAGCAGAAACTGTACTGTAAAATGAAGCCATGTTTGTTTCCATGGTCTTACCTATCCTTTTTAAGAGATTTTTCCTTTCCTCGGCAATCAATACAAAGTGACCATAGAGGCCTATGTTCTGCAACATTACCAAGTTAAAAATGGTAATTTACCGAATAGATTAATCATTTTTAGCATGTAAAAATAAGAAATAAAATCATCTCATTATAATGGTAAAAGTGAAACATATTTAATGAGAGCATGGTAAATCATCAAATCAATCAATAAATCAATCAACCAATCAATCAATCAATCAATCAATCAATCAATCAATCTGCCAATCAACTGTACAGGCTCAATAAATTCTGTCACGTGACAGATGGCCACAACATTCAATTCATCAGTACTAATGGATTGTGGACGTGGGGGCTATAAGCTGAGTACAGTTCTATACTCCATAAACTCTTATCCTTATCTGTGATCTCTTATCTTTATGGCTGTATATCCTATTCAGGATCAAATCTTTAACTCTATTTGGCCTGCCTCCCTAGTCTCTCTGGCAGAACTGATGTGGTTCTAATCCGAACCCGTGTAAGCTTCACAGTAGGGGGATAGCCTGGGGGACAGAGACAGCAGCAGGAGGAGGAGGAGGAGGAGGAGGAGGAGGAGGAAGGCGTGCTGGACCTCACTGATACTGTGTCTTACGTAAGGAGCAAATCTGTGGTTTTCGCTGGCTTCCTGCTATCGTGCCCATCTGCCTGCAAGGTTTAGCCATGTAAGCAGGATGATATAGCAGCAGGCAACCACACTCTCTGTTGCAATAAAGATGAAAACACCAACACAAACTTTAACACAGGCCAGCAAGCAGAGGGAGAAAGAGCAGGAGAGCGAGCTGGACTCTGGAGAGATGCGGAGTTGGAGTTGTTATGTCCTCTGGGCTCAGCTGACAGCTGACCAGACAGGAGCTCAGTCTGGAACAGGTCTGGTCTGGCTCTGAGTTAGTGCAGACATTCTTCTCCATTTCATGTACAGACACACCCTAACACGTACAGTACACACACACTCACAGACACAGACATGCACTGACACACACACACACACACACACACACACACACACACACACACACACACCACACACACACACACACACACACACACACACACACACAAACACACAAACACCCAAATTACAGAAGGCAGATGGAACCAAATGCTGTCCACTCGCACTGGGCAGCCCTGGAGAGAAAGAGATCAGGGCAACAGATTTCATAATTTCATTTTGTATTATATATTTCTTGTGCTCAGTTGAGGTTGTAATGATTAATGGTCATGATGTGTTTCAACAGTCATTACATTGCCAAATGAAACACACATACTGAAATGAATTCTCTTACCGAGTTGATATTGATCATCTTAGAATGTCAGTGTGGTTAAATATGGTTTTCTTGGAACAAATACATGCGTTGTAACGGCATATACAGATGGAAGAGACTACCGGTATTTACCTATATAAGGAGGTATACAGTAAAACTCAAAAGCACATACATTTATATTCTATTATGATAAAGCATCCTTATTATGCTTTAGTGAACATATTTAATCCAAAAAGTTTCAAAAGGAAATGTCATTTTACTGCAGTGATTCTATACTACATGCATCATAAATGCTTCCTGAACCCATAGTCATTATAAAGCTGAAACGAATGTCCACTATATGGTCTCTGGATTTCTCCACTTAGTGTGTTCTCTTGGTCCGTGGAGCTCAGAGTGAGCCGTGTGTGTGTGTGTGTGTGTGTGTGTGTGTGTGTGTGTGGGTGGTGTAATTTCCATGACCACACGGAGAAGGCTTTGAGTACCATCCATGGAAAAGTCAGACTTGATTGGATGGCCACAGGATTGACAAAAGGAATTGGTGGGAGGTAGCAAACAATTGCACACACACACACACACACACACACCCATACATACCTCTAATACCCTTCTAATTGTCTCCCTCCCTGCCCTCACCCAGCCCAGCTCTCCTCAGAGCTTTGCACCGAAGCCCCTTTAATTGCGTGCGGACCTCATGACAGATCACCTCGCTCACCTGGACGCCACCTGGCCTGCACAGCCTTTCCGGGCATCAGAGGACCTCGGCCGGCTCCTTAGACCCCTCTCCTCACAGCAGCTCTGACCACAAAGTAGCCGCACCACCGGCCTTAATGAGATTGCTGTTAGACAGCAGCAGCAAGGCTAATGGGCACTCTGATGCATCACATGACCTGTGTTACCTGGCAACTATGCGATTAAGGCCAGTGTAACACTGCATTTAACAGTGTGATATTCTTCACAAACAAACACCAGAACTTATGGTTTAATGTTAACTTTTACTCCTGACCTTACTTTAGCTGGCTGCTATATCACCGATTAGGCTGAATTTGACAGCATAGATAATCTCCTGCTGAATGTAATGTTGGGTGGGAGCAGGCAATGTTCAGCATAAATAGAATGATGCTATCAGAAGCAGTTAGACTATTATTGGTTTGGGTTCATTTGTGTTCAAGGACATGAGGTCAGGTCTGCTTTCTCTTGAAAACTTGTGTTTTTCAGATCAACACTGACATGTTGGTTCAACGACATTCACCCAAACTGAAAACAAACTAAATAGCTGTGCTGATAAAAACAGTGCCTTATTTTAATTCTGCTCATGTGCCTCTTGGTTTAAAATGTGGCCATGGAAAAGCTGAAACCCTTTCTGCTTATACCTCTACATGAAAATTGCCCTTGAAAATCATTTCATGTAAAAAGGCAACCATTAAATGGCTTTTATTTATTTTAAACAAACACTTATGCTCAGACACACACGCACGCACGCACGCACGCACACACACACACACACACACACACACACACACACACACACACACAAACACACACATACAGTATGCATGCCATGCACGCATGCACTGATGCACATCTGACTGGGATGGGGGTACAAATTCATGCAAAAGCAATATTCAGTTAAGAAGCCATGTTTGGAGAGTTTCCCAAGGCAGAACACGAGGTGCAACACGGGCTAAATGACCAAACGGCAGTATGTGCCGACTAGGGGTGAGACTGTGTTGCGAGGTGATTGGCAGTGACCAAATGGAAACAGAACACTACACCAAATCTCTACACCAAATCAGCCTTGTAGTTTTGTGTTTTGACAAAACCAAATGGCACAAAACCAAATGGCACAACTCCTTGGCGCTTCTAAACACAAGCCTGGGCTTTCACAAGGACGCAATAGCAATGCTTCTGGTTTCAGTAGTAAAAATCTTAAAAAAAGAAAATCTTATCTTAAAATAAGATTAAAATCAGTAGTAAAAATCTTACAAAAAGAAAATCTTATCTTAAAATATGAATGCGCCGTAGTTTAACTACCCACAAAATATAAAATACACAAACAAACTCCTGCAAAATGTAATAAATCTACTAGTTTAATAACAAGTAGTTCAATCCTCCCCAACACTGGCAGTGACGTGCATTTGCAAATATAAATATCAGCGTCATTATAGACAACATGACTAAGCTTGGCATCAGTAGTCATCCTACGCATCGCACCACAAGTCTCATGCGCGCCAGACGCACACTCAGATGCAACACCTCAATCACAACATCTAATTAAAACAGCCAGCATCCATCACGTCTACAGCACGCAGTGAGGTGGAAGAATCCCTGAGGAGATGGAGAGGGAGGAAATCGAGACGAGTGCCGGATATATAAGCAAGGAGGAGGGTAAAGGAGAGCCACTTATGGCATTGGTGATAGGAGCAGAGCCGCTCTTATAGGGCTCCTAAGACTGAGGATTATGGCTGGATGAGGGTAAGGTCGTGGAGGCCCATGCTGATGAGTCGTGGGTCGAGACGTGGATGCGATCATCGAAACAGTGACGTGATGGAGAGAGAGGGAGCGAGGAGAGCGAGTTTGTGAGAAAGAGAGAAATGAGGAGTTTTGGTCTTAGTTTTGCAACCTCAGGAGGTGAGAGGGGAAGTGAAGATGATCAGGGGAGACCTTGAGGGAAACCAATAAAGCAGAAATGAGGAATCCTGCAGATTCGCGCTAACAAATGACTTGCGAGGGGAATAAGAGAGGCCTAGGCGTAGCTTTTACTGACTCACTCACTCACACACACACACACACACACACACACACACACACACAAACACACAAACACGCGCGCGTAAACACACACATAGACAGACACAGACACACACACACACACACACACACACACACACACACACACACACACACATACACACATAGACACATGCACAACCATAAACAAAAAATACACAGTCACACACATACACGCATGAATGCAGGCATCGCACGCACGCACACAGACTCTCACACACACCAAACACCAAATTCCTTTGTCTGCTACTCCACTGCCCAGGGCTGTAACACTGTATTTCTGAGGAGGAAGCACAACACACACTGTCTCCCAGCTCCTCACATCTCTCTGTGTTCAGCTGAGGTAGACTTGGCTATATTTGAGTGCATCTTAAACAGGATATAAATATTGGCCCTCAGGCATAATCTAATCTCATGGTCTCTCACGGCGTATCTGCTTTTTCAGCTTCTTTTTTTTTAAACCGAGAGTGCTGTTGAATAATTTGCCTGCCATGTTTACCACCAATGATTCCTCTGTCATTATTGAACCCTCCACTGAGTTAAACCCCACAATTCAAACAAACATCTCAACATGAAATACTATTACGCCGCCCCGTACGATCTGGCAAGCGTACAGCAGCCGGGGAGGGGAGGGAAAAGCGCAAGGGTCGTCGTTATCACACAGATAAAAATCAAGACCACCTTGGAAGGCAATTAAAGCTAATACGGTGAAATTAAAAGTAAGACCTTTCAGAAGTGCAAATCCCGCTCAGCTCTCCTCTCTGCAGGCGCTGGTTCGTGCAGCACCTACTGCATGGGGCTGCATATGAATGGAAACAGATGGACAGGTGTCTGGGGCTGATAGGCGAACGCAGCGGCAGCAAGCAGCACCATGCTTTGGCCACCACCGCCTCCGATAGGTTTACAGATGCCACAGTGCATTCAGAGCGAGGGCACGAAGAGCAGCATGGCACGAAGAGCAGCATGGCACGAAGAGCAGCATGGCACGGCTTGATGCAGTTTCGCTCCGGGAGAGGAGAGGAGGAGAGGAGAGGAGAGGAGAGGAGAGGAGGAGAGGAGGAGAGGAGAGGAGAGGAGGAGAGGAGAGGAGAGGAGAGGAGAGAGGGGGGCGTCTGGTGAAGGGTGTCCGAGGCCTGGGCCCTTGTGTTTGTTTTTGTGTCCTTCCTTGTAGAGAAGAGAGAACGCTTTCTATTTATAGTCCCTTCCAAGGGAGGCCTCTCCAAAATGCTTTGTGAGGCTACATGCTGTGATGGGGGTTCGCTCAGTGCTTTTGGAGAAACTCAGCATGAAGACTAAAAAGAAAAAAAGTAAATTTAATTTAAAAATTGACTGTCAGACTGTTGTACAGGGATCATAAGCATTTAAAAACATTTTGCATAAATAAGAATCATAATGAATTAAAGCTAAATCTTTTTTAACTGTAGAAACAGTTTGAAAAATACCAGTGGGTCCCAGAGAGAAGTCTTGTAGTATTCTTCTGTGTTATAGCCCACAATGTTTAATGGTCATCTGAGCACACTTGGAGGGTTGGATTCAGATGTGAATGACTCCATAGAGATGAATCTATATTATGGTTCTAGAAAGTACATTCCATCAGTTGTTCCGATACCAGGTTAGTTTTGAGACTAATATTTACAGTAGGATAAGGGTTAACTGAACATGGGAGACTGGTTGTTTTATTATTCCCACAGTCACCTGCCGAGGCTTTCAGCTCAAACCCCCTTTTCAATTCCACCAGCCAATTAGATGGTTCTTGCCAGTGATGTAGTACTCGAGTCCGGTCTCGGACTCGAGACCGGTCTCAAGACCGATTTCTGCTTTCTCGGACTTGACTCGGACTTGTTCCTTCAAAGACTCGGTCTTGACTCGGTCTCGGACCACAGTGGGAAGAGAAGGACTCGTAATTTCAGACCGAGTCCTCGAGACCAGCGCATTTTTTTATGTTCATGTATAAAAAAAACTGAAAATGAAATTTCACGGCGGCCACGTCTTTGCCCCTTGCGTTGGCCTTGGTGCCCCCTTCTTTCAATATTCTACTTTGCGTCCGTTTAATAGCGATTTTTATTTAGCCTATAGCCTGTCAAAATAATCTTAGCTTCACAGTGCAAACTAATTCAGTCTTACACAGTGGAGAAAATGACAGCGCATGGCAAGACAGAAAGTGCGTCCAAACTCACCCATTCTTCTCAGTTGAAATACTCGCAATCGTTAAGCCTACTCATCACACAGACACATGTATCACGTCACATGAAAGAGCTTTTTCTCAGCTTTTAAACGATGTTAGCCGCTAATTGCTGTGGTGAACGGTTCACGAGAAAAGTAAATAATATAATTAAATGTAATCATAACGTCTACATAAGGTGCTATACCCATCTCCCCTACCCATTCATCTTGGTGGAATACTTCACGAACCCTTAGTTCAACACATGACAAACCATATATCAGAATAAACAGCAGACCTTACCAGAAATAAAGCGGTCCCCTGTACAGTAAGCCGTTCCAGAGTATTCCGGTTAAATTAAAAATGTAATCTGCAGCAAGGTCTACATTCATGTCTCCAACTTTGGTCTTTAGGTTTCAAAATGTGTTTAAATCGTTCTTCATGATTTCATAACAGGCCAAATACAAAATAAATGTTACAAATATTGCCTAGATATAGGTAAATATTAAAATCAGAGGATATACAGCTGACTAAGAGTTTGTGAAAGGAGTCTTAATGATCAAAAAATGCTAAGCATGCATCTAGGCTATTTGAGTTTCTTAAAGCTGAGCTGTGCTTAAATTGTTCCATACATGATTCCATAACAAGCCAAATATAATATAAATATTAAATATAGCCTAGACATCTAAATATTAGATGATCAGATGATTTACAGTTCTATGTAATATGTCATGTTTCATGTTTTTGTAATGTTTCATACAGTGATGCAGGTCTACTGCTGTGAATAGGCTAAATACAACTTTGATTATTTTTATAGCCTACTACTGTATAGTTAACTTTGGCCTTGGTGCCCTGACATGTGGCCTTTGTGCCCCCCACCAAATATGCCCAACTGAAGGCCAAGTGGCCTTGCCCCTAAAATGGTGAAATTCCAAGCCTGGGCCTAACTGTTGATTATTAATTGGGGTGATATTAAATCATATGAAAACTGACATGTTTTTATGGTCTTGGTCTCGACTCGGTCTCGACTCCTAAAGGACTCGGTCTCGACTCGGACTTGCTTCCTCAAAGACTCGGTCTTGACTCGGACTCGACTGTATTTGAAAACCAACGGACTCGGTCTCGACCCTTCAAAGACTCGGTCTTGTCTCGGACTTGGCATAGGCGGTCTCGTCCCCATCACTAGTTCTTGCCATGGGCACCTTTGGAAGAGCCAGGCAGGTAGGTACAAGGATACAAGGATACAAGGAAGTTTATTGTCACATGCATATAGTTACTGGAAGTAAGAAATGCAGTGAAATTATGTCTGGTGTCAGCCTATTTGTGCAAAGTGGGGGGGGTAAAAAGTGCAGTAGAAGAGGGGTTTAGTAGATTAAGTGGCAAGGGCTGCATAAGAAAGGTGAGGGAGGATTGGAATTGGGGGGGGGTGGGGCACCAACAAGGAGCACCCAAGAGCAATATGGTAATAAGGTATGCCTGAGGCAAGCTATGGGAAGCACACAGAAGCTTAGGAGAGCACCAGCACACCTCTGATTTCATAGATCAGCCTTCTGGTCTCAGTCAAGACTTCACACACTGAGGGTGAAAAAAAATAAATGTGGAGTTTCATGGCGTATTAACTTTGAATGTGGAAATCCGTCATTAATGCCAATCAAAAGCCCGCAGCATTGGATGGAAGCAAGACGCCTGGTCTTTGTGTGCGGTGTGCTCAGGTACAGTCCATGTTCTAAGTCATAATTTATACTCATGAAAAGTGCAAACGCTGATACTCTCAGCTGCAAGCAGTGCTGTGGGCACTTAGATGATTATTACATGGCTATGGGGCACTAAGGAGCTATTTCTGAAATTAAACCGGACACAGAATTCCACCTATTTTACAGTTGTTTCCCAGGTTAAGTTTAAAATATAAGTAAATATATTGCACTGATATAAATATTGGCACTATAAATGTGATGATATGACACTGGGGTGCCTTTGAAAGAACTGTGAAATGGATAGTATACTACACTACAACCCTCAGTCTGGTTTCAGAGTTTTATAACCCAAGGTTAAATTACGGAATGACTGCGTGAATTCAAGTGATTTTTTTACACAGTGGTACTGTAGACTGATCACTTTGTACTTTTAGCAGCTGTTTAAATCAAATTCACTGATTAAAGATGTCTGGCTATAACAAAGACAATTAATGGTCACATTTTTGGACATTCTAATTGCTTATTCTAATGTGTAATATTGTATAATGAAAAAAGTGGTACTATGAAAGAGTTGCCTCAGAAATAATGTCGAAAAATTACATTTTCTCTCTACATGTGGTGGATGTAGTTATTTGGGCAGCCTTTGGGCAGCCGTGGCCTACTGGTTAGCGCTTTGGACTTGGAACCGGAGGGTTGCCAGTTCGAACCCCGACCAGTAGGCACGGCTGAAGTGCCCTTGAGCAAGGCACCTAACCCCTCACTGCTCCCTGAGCGCCACAGCTCACCGCGCCGGGATTAGTGTGTGCTTCACTTCAGTGTGCTTAGTGTGTTTCACTAATTCACGGATTGGGTTAAATGCAGAGACCAAATTTCCCTCACGAGATCAAAAGAGTACATATACTTATATACTTATACTTATATAATAACAGCATGACCTCAAATCCATTTCTTAGAATTAGAGATATTTTCTTAGAAAAATGATGACCTTGTGTTCTCTTTGGCCGCTGACAGACCCACTCACTATTCTCTCCATGGAAACGTATACCCATGCTGCAACCCTGAGACAGAATGCCTACTCTCTCTGAGAGTTCTCCGGGGCTAGTTTATAGACTGATCATTCTTCTCCCAGCCCCTTGTCCCCGTCATGGCTCTGGATTTAAAGGTTCTCAGTGGTAAATATACAAGGATACAAGGATACAAGGAAGTTTATTGTCACATGCATATAGTTACTGGAAGTAAGAAATGCAGTGAAATTATGTCTGGTGTCAGCCTATTTGTGCATTAATGGGGGGGGGGGGGGTAAAAAGTGCAGTAGAAGAGGGGTTTAGTAGATTAAGTGGCAAGGGCTGCATAAAAAAGGTGGGGGAGGATTGGGATTGGGTGGGGGGCACCAACAAGGAGCACCCAAGAGCAACAAAATATGCTGTACATAACATAACGCATTCTCTCCCTTTGGTCCCAATGCACATTGTACCCACTCCACTCTTCACTACCTAAACAGGTCAGCCAAAAGCAATTGGACATTTCCATTGGGAGATTGCCATGCATGTGCGGCCATGATTGTAAGGCTGTATTCCCTTACAGCCATTATCCCAAGATTTCTCCATGACCTCTTACGGAGGGTCATGGAGAAGTTTCTCTGATAAAAAAAACCCAGTACAGATGGGGTGCTGAATTGAAGGAATGAAGACACTCCTGCTCAGAGGAAGACTGCCTATCAGAAACACATTAAACCAATCAGGCTCCTGTCTCTTCTGACCAGACTAATGCAAGCTGACATGGCCACTTCAACATACAAAGTGAATCTGGGGTAGTCATTTCCAATGAATCATCTCAAAAGCAAACCCTCCCTCCTACCTCCAGACCACTGTGCCAGAATGCCAGAATCATCCATCGACCCCTCTCTTCTAAAAGATAATAAAAATAAAATAAAAGATAATAATAATAAAAAAAAATCAATCATAACCACACTACCCCAGTTCTACGTTCCACCCAGTCCACCCGAGAAACAGCGCACATGAAAAAGTAACTGTTTTGGTATTAAATAAATGAACAGGTAAACCCAGTCGAGCCTGCTAACTTATTCATAGAAACCTCACGCGTGACTGCCATCGCTAACATTCCACCTGATGTGGCCCGGATCTGAGCCACGTCCGGGCCAGACCTGCTGAGCCCCTGCTGTGGACCGCTGCCACGGTGGTGGCTCTGGATGCTGGTGAGTGGACATGACAGCACCGACGTGCAAATCAAATGGACGCATGAAAAATGAAAGAGGGCCTCTCAAGACACTGCCTGTGCCCGTCTCCCCTCAGCCATGAAGACGCCGGCTCGCCACGGCCTTCAAAATAGCCCGACACCTGACCTGGTGACAGGCCTGATCGGTTGGGACCTCAGCTTCATACAGTACACTACTTAGAAAAGAAAGCACTGTATATTAACGGCCCTTCTTATAAAGCCCTTCTAGGGACACCCGTGTTGTAAGTTAACATTTGCTATAAACACCATTAAATGAGATGGCATCAGATAGCTGTCTTCAGTTTATCTGTGTATACTGTATATGTCTCTATCAAATAGTGTCTAATGATAATAATGGCTGGCTATAGCTAACAGCACATTTTTTTGGTCTTGTCAGTATATCATTGATTATTTCATAGTTAAAAATGGATGCAGTATTTACTGTGTATCTCCAGATCATATAGCTAAGTAAGGCACACACAATGCTGATGTGGTGGGCTTGCTTTCCACTGAGTGCAGTCTGATAAAATGAATGTATGCATTACCAGTAATGTCAGTCACTTCAGACAAACGCCTCTGTACTGAATAAATGAATAACTGTAGATGTAAAATTAATGTCTTTTCATTTGCTGCACCAGAATTTCACACATTGTATTACATTTGTTTCCTGGGTTTTAGAATGCATTTGTAAATGGCTGCCTCTTGGTGTATAATCATGCCACACAGGGTTGTGATAGCAAACATGTCACATTAATACTCTCTCTGTCTCTCTCTCTCCTAAAGCCTTTCAGTATAGCATCCATAGTTATTTCAAATAACCCAAGAGCCTTGAAAGGTATGCTTTCTCCATTTAGAGAACATTTTGTGCTCAATAGCTCAATAGATGTATGTGTTGAGAGTAGTCTATGAAAGGAAAAAGAAGGGCAAAATGTAAAGAACTTCCCTCACGGCCTCTACGTCTACTTAACGGTAGCCTATTATTAAATGTTTGAAGGCCTGTGTGACGGTACTCCTTTAAGGGTTAAATGTTTGAAGGCCAGTGTGACGGTACTCCTTTAAGGGTTAAATGTTTGAAGGCCTGTGTTGTGTGTCTATTTACCTCCCTATTGCTCTGTGGAACTACAGTTGCAGGCAATTCACTCATATCAAATCGCTGCAGAACTCAGATTTGTCACACACGATTGCTACAGAACAGATGATCAGCAAACTGCTGTTTAAACAGCTAAACAGGATTTTTCACAGAGCCCTGAACTCTGGTAAGAAGTGAAGTTGAGACACATTCAGTGACAGAAAGTCTTTTTTTATCCTGCCTTTCACACAGAACTTCGGGACCTATCACACAAATCGGGACCACTGTTAGCCATATGTACCAGTAACGGCATGGCTAAAGTTGTATGCTGTAAACATGGGCGTAGATTTAGGGCTGAGCTACACCAGGCGCGTAACTGAAGCGTTCCGTTCGCGTTGCGTCTGCTGCAACAATTAGCTTCCATTATAATCAATGGAAGTAGCTACACCAGACGTGACAGTGGGGCGTACGTTCGAAAAAAATAGACCATTCATCTAAAATGTCGCAAACGGACCGCTTCAGTTACGCGCCTGGTGTAGCTCATACCATAGGGTGGAACGCTAAGGACTAGTCCTAATCAAAATTTTAAGATGACAAAATTGTCCCCACCAATATTTTAGCTAACTCATTTGTGCTGCTGATCATTCCGACAGCCAGTACGACAGTACAAGAAACGTCGTCATTTGATTGGCTGAATAATCAGACGCTACACGCACGGTGAGTGTCAAAGCACAGGCTACTTTGCACTGGTAGTCAAGCGAGCGTGTGTGTCAACACCAACGGTAAGTTACAGGGCTGTCTGCCAATACATACCCCATAAAAGGCCAGAGTAAAACATGTTGATATGCCCTTTGCCCTTCAGCATGCACATGTTTGGCCCTTTTTGTGGTTTGTAGATCAGCTACAGTATGCCACCCAAAAAGAAGAAAGGGGACATAAGCTTTTTCATTATGAGTCTAAGTAGGCAAAATAACTAGCCATACAAACTGGTGACCAGGCTTTTAAAATGCGGATTTTACTGTGTAAAATAACATTAGCTGTTAGGATATTACCCAGGATACTGCCACAGCTAAACCTAGCTTCTGTAATCTTTCAACCAAAGTTAGGAGTCATATTGAATAAGGGTGTGCCGCACGGACAGTCGCATAGGCTATAGCACTGAATAGAAGTCACCATCACTCACTGTTAATTGAGCTACAATCTTGCAGTCGACATAAACAATGGATCCGAGACGTTTTCCTGTTCATATATTCTGTGTTATGCTAATGTATTTGTGAATGTAGCCTGCACAATAAAATATAAACTATGGTGTATTTCCATACTCATAGTCAGAAATGAATATTGCGAAACACCAGATATCTCTTCTATGATCTCATCCCAGAAAGATTTTCTTTGACTTGTTAGTTTTTTGAACATTTATTTTATCTAATGACATAGCAAACATGATTAATTGAATCCACATATCCTTGCACTTGCGAAAACTATTTTTCACTAGCCTAAAACCGTAAGACTGAAAGTTCTTAAAGTGACAGGCACTCAATTAGATTTAGCCTACACACCACAAATGTGATGATATTAAAGACAAGTGTAGCCTAATAATTTAAATATCAATGTGATGTATTCAAATTACTAAATATAGCTATTAGTAATTATGCAGATCATAAAATACTATAAACCAGATGTACCGCAGAGCGGTACAAAATATGACCGCCGCCCAGCCCAGCACATGTTTTCCACAAAAATAAGTCACGCTGAAAGGCATACAGTATATGATTCTAACTGTCTCACTGAATTGCATCATGCACACTCAATTCTCACTGGTATCTGCTAGACAACAAGTACCAAAACATGATTAGTTCATAGATTTCACATGTAATATACATTTTATACAACCCCACCCCCATCTTGCCTGTTCATAATTCTGAGAAATTCTTGAATTGTGTGCATGTGTGCGTGTACATGTTTATGTTTATGTGGGTGTGGGTGGGTGTGTGTGCGTGCATGTGTGTGTTTGCCTGTTTATGTGCCTGTGTGTGTGTGCATGTGCATGCATGCGTACATATGTCTACTGTGTGAGTATGTGTCATACGTACTGTAGGATTACTGTGAATGTATGTGTGTGCGTGTGTATCTGTTTATGCACATGTGTGCATATGGAATGGGTTTACATGACCCCTGGAGGCAAACATACGCAAAAAATTGGTCATCCTAGGCCCTACGGTTCTTACGATATTCACAGAAAACTGTGTCTGCCCTACCCGCCTTTCGGGGGGTCCAGTCCAGCGGGGGGGCTACAGATCAAAACGAAAAGCGATGGTTCCATGCTATCCATGTGGGGTTACATGCCCACCAAGTTTCGTGTACCCCGGTCTTTCAGTGTCCCCGGAATCCTTGTTGGTGTACGGTCACTAAATGTACACATACATTATTTTATTGTAAGAAAGTCCACGAAACTTGGCATGCATTCGGAGGGTGTCATAATGATCCTACACTTTCAATTTCGTGCAGTTTTGACCATGTCAGCCAGAGATATTGTGATGAAAACACCTAATGTTTTGCTTTTTAATTTTTAACTAGGTGGCGCTATACATGAAATAAGTGGTAATGGGATAGGTTGACATGCCCCCTTAAAACCAACATACAAAAAAAAAGGTGGACCTCCTAGGCCCTACGGTTCTCGAGATATTTACAGAAAACTGTCTCCGGCCACCTACAGGCCAGTTGGTGTATAGTAACATAAATTAATTTATTGTGTGGCCCCCCATGAACGTAATTCCACGAAACATTGCATTCAGAGGGTGTCATAATGATCCTACACTTCCAATTTCGTGCAGTTTTGACTATGTTAGGTCACAGATACCTGCGATTACAACACCTCATTTTTACTTTTTTGTGTTTAACTAGGTGGCGCTATACATTAAATGAGTGGTTATGGAATGGGTTGACATGGCCCTTTGAGATCAACATACAAAAAAGGTCCTCCTAAACACTACGGTTCTCGAGATATTCACAGAAAACTGTGTTTGCCCTACCCTCCTTTCAGGGGGTCCAGTCCAGCGGGTGGGCTACAGATCAAAACGAAAACAGGAGGTTCCATGCTATCCATGTGGGGTTACATGCCCACCAAGTTTCGTGTACCCCAGTCTTACAGTGTCCCGGGAATCCTTGACGGAAATTTGGACATGCGAAAAAAAAAGAAAAAAAAATCTGACTAAACCTATATGACCGCCGCTTCGCTGCGCGGCGGTCATAATAATTAACAATATAAAGTTTATATGAATTCCAAAATATGAAATAGAAACCTATGACCAACCATCACTTTCTATGCCACTGATGTCAATGATCTCACAAATCACACAAACCGAATCAAATTTTAAAAAATCGCAAAAGTATCGAAATCAAGATAATGTTGGTATCGTGACAACAGGAGTTGGGGATGTGTCCCCACCAAAGCTGAGACCAAACCTACGCCCTTGGCTGTAAATACTAAAAAAAGAACAGAATTAGGGTGTTGCAACTTGTACTGTAAAAAGTGTTACTTTAGAAAAGGTTCTTAATTTTACTTGTTCCATAGACAAAACAACTGCCAGGATGTGGAATAAACACCTCGATGATAATGCCTCCCTAAAAGGCCTTTAGACAACAGCAAAAAACGCTTTCAGGCCAGACCTTTAAAATGAACAAAATGACCGTAGCACCAAAAACAGAGCTCTACAAGCTATAGTATTTCATGTCGATTAGCCTTAAAGTGCCAGTTTTGGCTGCCTACAGGCACACCTGTGCTTAGTGACATGACGCATAATGATGCACTTTGGACCAAATGAAGGTAATTCTCACCGAAGGATGACAGTTCTAATTTCTGCATTTGGATGTCTGCCTACTCATCCTTAGATGAGTCATATATCTTCTATTTGTAAGCCCTGCTGTGACACAAACTGTTAGTAATGCATCATATTACTATGTTTTTAATGCAAATATGAATACTTTTTTTTTTAAGTGCATTTTCATACCTATTTTGTTTCATGACTGTCCCTGAGTTTGTTTTGTGTTCATACGGCAACATTTAGAGTGGAACGTTGTTGAAAAAAGTTGATCTTGACAGACACTCCCAAACATAACCACTCTAGAGTTCAATTAGAATGAGTTGAGTGCCTTTTCTAGGCACTCTCACCTCGTTTGTCCAAGTGTGATTGTTGTATTCACATAAACTCATGCAAAGCGATCTTCACTGATTCAGCGGCTTCAAACTAGGTAGGTGCTTAAGTACCCGGTAACACTTTACAATAAGGGTACACAATTAAGCATTAGTTAAGTATTAGTTAAACATTAACAAGCACTTTACCATTTATAATCATTGTTAAGTATGTTTTCAACATTACTTAAGGATTAACAAATATCCTTAAACATAAACATAAGGAATTATGAATTACGTTATGGCTTGTACCTTATGAATTAATCATGAATTTAATATGTACACATTAAGAATTATGAGTTTGTTTTATACCTTATGAATTCATCATGAGTTCAGTATGTACACATTAGGAATTCATAATTTATAACAAAGGAAAACACACTGATAACACCTACTAAATAAGACTCTATTAATGAGGAAAAACATATTTTTAGTCCTTAAGTAATGTTGAAAACATACTTAATAATGATGAATTAAGTTCCCTAAGAGAAATATTATAAATGTGTAACAGCATGTTGGAATTGTGTTTGAAGTCAAATTCCTTGTGTATGTAAGTGCACTTGGCCAATAAAACTGATTCTAATTCTGATTCTGATGCCCTAAGACCCTAACAGCAATAACACTAATGCATTATGTTTTAAGACATGTTATTCATTGTTAATTAATATGTTATAACATACAGGAAAGCTAAAGACGAACATATGCACTGTGTAACAGTGGCACTGCAGTATGACATGTGACAGAACTCCAAATAATATCGAGAAACACAATGTGCAGTAACTATGGTTACTGATGCATCATTTCTTATTATACAATGACCACACTCCTGCATGAGTATCTACTGGCCTTTTAACATTTAAATTTAGCTAATACAAAATTGCAATGCATATCTCTTACCTCAGTCAAATTAAACTTCTAGACACGGGCTAAAGAAGTTGTTCCAAAAAGTAAGCTATACCCTGCCATACCTAGTCTGGGCAGACCACAGAGTCCCCTCATCCCTGACTGTAAGCATAATTAATAGTGGAGCCTAGAGAATCTAATCGTCCTCGTTTTGGCCCATTAGAGATATGATGGTGTTTGGCATGGTGTACTCGATAGCGGAAGTGTGCATGTGTCCGGCCAGCCGGGCGGGTGGGTGGAAGGGTGGTCGGAAGTGCCCCTCGTTGGCTTCCCAGTGCAACGTGGGATTGATGAGCTGCTTCTGTAGGTCCTGGCCCCAGAATGGGAGACCACTGGTGGTCGCCGGACCAAATAGCCTCCCTGGACCTAATCTGTAGCAAGCTGCATCTGCAGGGCAAGTGGCCAAACGGAAAGTGCCTGGACGCTTCTCCCCTGGAGAAGGATTGATGAGCTGCCCAAGGAGATCGCGCCCCGGGTATGGGAGAGGGAGACGTAGACCGGACAGAGTAACTTCCACAGATGTGGCCTGTGGGACATTGGAGCTCTATAGCTCATCTTTTTACCCTTCGGTTGGTCACTAGATCAGTCAAGGTCAGTTGTATATATTGGTATACACATGATTGACTGATTTACATGGAGAATCTGAATATATATGGAAAGAGTGTTCTGTTGTATGTTGGCTGCAGTCTGCAGTAATGTGCAAACTAAAACTAACAGAAATGTGTTGACTGTTTTGATTCATTCTGAAATGGGGAAGCATTTATCTTCATTTGGAACAGGGAGTGTCTCAATTACTCATACAGAGAAGGTTACATTGGGACAGTGGATTGCTATCTCTGTAATGTTCAGACCTTACTGAATAGACTAAAGCAGACATTACTGTATTTGATGGGCTAATTTTCCAAAAGCTGATGTTTATGCTAGTCAGATACACAGTAAAAGTCTGCATTTTACTATGATTAAACAAATTCAATTGAAAGTAGACACATCAGTCACAGAATGTCTACAGTACACCGGTTTGTGTTTCACAATTTCAGCCATCCAGTAGAACTGTCATGCTGCATGCACATGACACATTTCTGCAAGTAGCCCTAAGCAGAGATTTAACATATAAATTGCATGAGTATCAGAACCTATTCAACATGAAAAGATTGAAATTAGTGGTTAGACAAAAAAGAAAACACTACAATACAAATCTTTTAAAGTTGCTTTAAATGTTTCCAAGATTTGTGGTTTTGTTTTGCAACTCAACAAAGTCCTTCCTAACATATAATGTAAACCCATAAGGACTTTACACATCGCATAGCATACTTAACTTAAGCTGACAGTCCTGGGAAGTTATATCATATATCTATATATCCATATCAAGTGTGGAATGGGCTTGGCAGAGTGGTGAACAAGTTAATTTAGTGTGGGGCAAAGATAGTGTTTCCAGGGATGTCTCCACCCAAAGAAGACTTGTGTTTGCTATTGTGTGTATGGTAACAGTATAGACCAAAGATCCTTGATTACTAGCTCCGCTTTAACCCTCTCTGGTATAGACCCTTTCAACAATAAAAACAAAAAAAAATGCTTGAACGTTCTATTTGGGTCCCAATCTACTTCCTCTGCATTAAGATAACATATGGAATGTTAAAACGGAAGTCTTGTGGGGCCAACTATGATGCTGATAATGGAACTCTCTTGAAAGGGTCCATAATTTCAACTGTTTTGCAATGAGTGACTTTCTGACAAAGATCCAAATAACAAGAGGTTGCATGCTGCACCATCTGATTTAATGAGCTATCAGTAATCAAGTGTAATCATTTGTTTACAATACCAGTCCAGTAGAGAAAAAAAAAACTCAGCTATAAACACTGGCATATTAACAGGCCATCATATTATCCAAAAGTTGTTCCAGCATCACCATATTAACAACTGGTTATCTCTTAGGAAGATTAGGATCTTTAATTATATTTAATACAATTTAATAAAAGGCAAAACACATTTTACAGTAGCTGCAAAACATCAGAAAAATGTGTACATTTAATCCACTCCACGTTTTCGAAATATAATGTTAGATATGTCTATCCTATTAAAATATCATAGTTTTTCAAGACAAAGGATAAAAACTAGAGACAGTGTACCCTAAATAAATAAGTAGAAGTCATTTAGGTGTCTGATATAATTGGACATCAGTGATATTAGACAAAAGACTAAAAGCGAGACCCCAGCTTTAATATTCCCTCCCTGTTCTCATTAATCTGCCCCACTTGGAATTTATCCCAGATATAAAAGCTGCAGCATTAAGGCTACAATGTGTAAGTGTTTTATGTATGAAATGTGATCAAAAACACATCTTATTGTAGCAAAGAGTCCTCCCAGGCTGCTGTAAGCCAATCCTTTTGAAGAAGTCTGGGCAGCATTACAGAGATATTCGCTACTGAATATTCTTGGGGAAACCTCAGCCATTTGCCAATCAGAGGAGTTGAGTCAGGGATTGGTCGTCCAAGATGTCAATCAAGTGTGAACGGTTAAGGGGACCGTTTAAATGAGTGTATTGAGATAGACTCTCAATCTTATTCTCTGTTGAACCCCAAAGTAGTCTACTGGATTCCCGTGTTCAGAAAAGTTATATTAATATTCAAAGACACGTCCTTGATCATCAAGCCACAGAGAATAAAACCTTTTTAGCCATCAGACTGAAACGTTCACAGTGCTGTCAGAAATATTCACCAAGTGAGTGCAGAAATAGGGCCAGACAAGCTTTTTGTTTCCCCTCTGAATCAGATATACGTCCACATTTATAATCCATTTCACACATTCTGTCATGTGTTCGGTTGCATTACGAGAGGTTCATCCTGAGTTCGCTGAAAAGTGGGTGGTTGAACACAGAACATATGTTTTCTGTTCTATGAGAACCCCGGGGGACTGTTGTCATAAAGAGTTCCTTAGAACACCATGCTATCAGCCTTGCCAGATTGCACTCAAACTAGATGTACCGCAGAGCGGTACAAAATATGACCGCCGCCCAGTCCAGCACATTTTTTCCACAAAAATAAGTCATGCTGAAAGGCATATATGATTCTAACTGTGTCACTGATTTGCATTATGCACACTCAATTCTCATGGTATCTGCTAGACAACAAGTACCAAAACATGATTAGTTCATAGATTTCACATGTAAAATACATTTTATACAACCCCACCCCCATCTTGCTTGTTCATAAATCTGAGAAATTCTTGAATTGTGTGCATGTATGCGTGTACATGTTTATGTTTATGTGTGTGTGTGTGTGTGTGTTTGTGCTTGTGCTTGTGTGTGTGCCTGTGTATGTGCCTGTGTGGGTGTGTGCATGTGCATGCATGCATACATATGTCTACTGTGTGAGTATGTGTCATACGTATGATTACTGTGTATGTGTCAGAGTTTCCGCTAGAAAAAAATGGTGCCGGTCAAAGTGACCGGCAGAGGTTTCGTTTTCCGGACATTTTGATGATATGCCAGTCAAATATCCAATTATCGCTTCTTAATTAGTCAAATTGAGGAGACACTGGAGACAGCCTATATAGCTTAAAGAATGACATTATCAGGCTGTATAGAATGCAATATGTTCATTAGCCTAACTTACAAGAGTCCGCTTCGTTCGTTGTTTTAAAAAGGCTACCTTGTTTGTTGCTGCTACCCACGTTATCTCCAGTGGTGACTGTTTAACTTACACAGATGCGCACACACAGGAATAAGCGCTCACACCACTACCCCCTAATGCTATGCCTCTTTATTTGATAACAATAAATTAAGAAATGTTTCCAATTCTGGTAAATGTTTAGTTTCTTTTTGTTTCGGCCGCGGTTCAATGATACCATTTAATTGTGCCAGAAATTATCTGCGGACCATCGACAGAGAACGCATAGGCCTACTGTATGCTTTGGGTAAAGAACACTTTGCATGTCCAGTGTAGGCTACACGGAGAATGATAGTGTCCTGGAGCGGCCGCACCCATAGTTCGAATTACTGGGGGGTACTATACCCCCCAATGAAGACCCAGTATCCCCCAAAGAGACAGAAATATCAGTTTTGGGGGGGTCATATATTTTTTCTGATATTGTGAAAAATATCATTACAGTTACAATACAAGTCAACTCCTATTTTCACCGTAGGAACATTTTAATGTAAAGCGATTTCAGACACCCCTATGGACCGTGGACCGTACCATTTTTAACCACTGAGCAACTGAGATAGAGAACGACTTCTTCACAAGCAAGTGTCAACGTTGAATGACAAAACGCTAGGTAAATTCCTCCAGTAGGCTAAATTCGGTTTGCTGCTGACGTGCATGGGTAAATGTACTGTAAGTTGCTAGCTGACGTCTAGGTTGTTGAAGATGTGTTATTTTACAACCATCATTTATAAACGTGTTTTGTTCTTTCATCATGTCACATCTTCATACATTGAATTACTGGCTACTTACCTGCTACTTACCTACTGAGGCTAGTAAAGTGGGCCTTGGTTAGTTACCAAGGTTAGTTAGCAAGATAGGCTAATTCTCTATTTAAATCAAGCTTTACATTGTGGTGAGGTAAAATCGATTGTCGTTTCCAAGGAGATGAACTCCATAGCCTATGATCAGGGTAGGAATTTCACGGCGGCCACGACGGCCATGGCCGTCGTTGCCTCTTGCGTTGGCCGTGAGGCCCCTTTGAAAATCAGAGGTTTACAGGCCACGGTGGCCTTGGTGCCCCCTTCTTTCAATATTATGCTTTGCATCCTACCAATAGCGATTTTTATTTAGCCTGTGGCCTGTCAAAATAATCTTAGCATTCACAGCGCAACATCACAAGTATCACATGAAAGAGCTTTTTCTCAGCTTTTAAACGATGTTACCCGATAGTTGAACGGTTCGCGAGAAAAGTAAATAATATAATTCAATTTAATCATACATTCTACTGAAGGTTTTGCGTCCCATGATCTCCCAACCCATTCATCTCGGTGGAATACTTCACGAACCCTTCTTTTAACACACAACAAACCAATATCAGAATAAACAGCATACCTTACTGAACACAAAGGTGTAAGCAGTCCCCTGTACAGTTAGCCGTTCCAGAGTAATCCAGTTTTGAATTTGCAGTAAATTTCGACATGCATGGGTGTCTCCAAATTTGGGCTTTAAGTTTTACTATGTGTTTAAATTGTTCCACATGATTTCATAACCAAATACAAAACAAATGTTACGAATATCGCCTAGATATTGGTAAATCAGAGGACAGCTGACTGAGTTTGTGAAAGTAGCCTTAGCCTAATGAGCACAAAATGCTAAGCATGCATCTAGGCTATTTGAGTTTCTTAAAGCTGAGCTGTGGTTAAATTGTTCAATACATGATTTTATAACAGGCCAAATATAAAATAAATGTTATATATAGCCTAGATACCTGTAAATATTAGATGATCAGATGATTTACAGTTCTATGTAATATGTCATGTTTCATGTTTTTGTAATGTTTCATACAGTGATGCAGGTCTACTGCAGTGAATAGGCTAAATAAAGCTTTGATCATTTTTATAGCCTACTACTGTATAGCTTACTTTGGCCTTGGTGCCCTGACATGTGGCCTTTGTGCCCCCCACCAAATATGCCCAACTGAAGGCCAAGTGGTCTTGCCCCCAGAATGGTGAAATTCCAAGCCTGCCTATGATTATTCTCATTTTATCTTGAATAAATTATTGTGCCCTTTTGAAATTAGTTTGGCACAGATCCTGTGTTTTTATATTACCGGCGGTAGCCTATGCACAAGAGGGTCTGATGTACAGTAGCTAAGCCTAGGCTACATAACATCAGTGAAACCTTTGGAAACATAAAAAGACCCAAGTAGCCTAGGCTAAATAGTATGTGCTAGTATTTGAATTTGTTTTTAATTGGTTGGTATTGTTTTTACATTCTATTATTTCATATTTTTAGCTTGATAAATGTAGTTTCATCTGAGAACCCTGATACTATCTTAATGAAACCAGGATTTTATTTTACTCAAAGAGACACTATGAGGAGAAGGAAAGGGCACACAGACATCAGGCACTTCTTTGGTGCTAAAAGAGTAAGCAGGAAATATTATCACTAAGATCTACAAACAATTACATTAAAAGTGTAGGTGCAGTTAGGTTTTATACACTGTTCATATGTGGTTAAGGAAAGGGGTACTCAGCAGACAGGTACAGGATGAAAGCCGTGAGCAGGCCGCAGGGAGACGACAGGATATATAAGAACGATGAGATATTCTGTAGCCTACTGATTATCGCATGTTTAGACCTTGTGTGTGTTGCACAACACATGTTGCACTTGGTGATCACGGTGATGATTGATATGGTAGTGGACCATGATGGTCATAGAAGAAGTGAAGGAGCAGTACCCTCCAATTATGATGGGGTAATTCGCACTCTGGCCGCACCCCCCGCAACTCCACTTCCAATGTCACTGATTCCGAAAGATACGCCCGACACTTCTGCTTTTTATCTGGTGGTGGTGGAGTTGACCGGACATCTGAGGCTTCAGACGTTACCAATTCATCATCATCCATCGCGTCTGGCCTCTGAAAAAACTTTTAAGGCTAGTCTTCCTGGGCCTGGCCATGTTTGAACCGTCTCACTCATTTGTTAATTGTTTAACATAGCCTGTTCATTTAAAAACATAGCCAGAGGACGTATGATATAGGCTTACATATCAAGGCTTATTCTCAAATTCATATTGCATTAGGGGACGGGATTATTAGCCAATTTCAATCGGACAATTTGACCGGAGAGATTTAATTTTGTCGGACATTTCACTTTTTTTCCGGCCAATGTCCGGTAATTACCGGACAAAGGAAACCCTGGTATGTGTGTGCATGTGTATCTGTTTATGCACATGTGTGCATATGGAATGGGTTAACATGACCCCTGGAGGCAAACATATGCAAAAAATTGGTCGTCCTAGGCCCTACGGTTCTCAAGATATTCACAGATCAAAACGAAAAACGAGGGTTCCATGCTATCCATGTGGGGTTACATGCCCACCAAGTTTCGGAAGAAGACGGAAAATTTGCCATGCGAAAAAAAAAAAAATCTGACTAAACCTATATGACCGCTGCACAGCGGTCATAATAATTCCACCGATAAATCAGTGGGGATACGTTTCATTCGTTCATTTTCATATTTTTTTATCTGCAGTCTGAAGAAAATTACATAAAAGTAAAATCTAAATTTTATGTTTTATATTCCTCCCAGGGGTACACTATCCAGAATGTATGTCTGTACAGATTCTGAGCTGTATGTTACTTCAAAATACTCTGCATTGTACTTCAAAATGTAGAGCCAGGCACTTGGATCACAATCCTTGTGTACCAAACTACATCTGAAGCATGCATGTCATGTAACAATGTTCTCCGTCCACACTTCCATTGTTCTAACATTTTCCAAATGTTCTAAGCCCTGACATGTCTGAGAAGTGTTTGTTGTTATGGAAACCATGCACTATTCTATCAGGAAGTTCACAGGTGTGTTCAAATTCAGTTTTGTGGAAGCATTCCATTTTCATGGCAACCCTTTCATCCAGCTCCCCGGTATGTTGTCTGAGGACTACCACCAAAAGCTGTTTGCGAGGGTTCACATATGTTCACAAACGCTCAACTATGTTTGAGAATTGAAACGCACCCCCTGACCACGCCAGTGAACCTGACATCTTCAAATATAT
This sequence comes from Alosa sapidissima, assembly GCF_018492685.1. Taxonomy (NCBI): domain Eukaryota; kingdom Metazoa; phylum Chordata; class Actinopteri; order Clupeiformes; family Clupeidae; genus Alosa; species Alosa sapidissima. The sequence goes on along the minus strand of NC_055976.1, from coordinate 24,291,496 downwards.
AAAGTACTGTCTTCGGTGGTGGTGAACACTAACACAGAAGGTGTACATTGAGAAGTAATTATGGATTTGCCTGGGATTTGGACAGGGCCTCAGACACACAGGGAGGATGGAGAGAAATAAAAAGAAAACAGAGAATGAAGAGAGGAAGTGAGCAAAAGGAGGAAGGAAAGAGGGAGGGGCCCTGCAGGATAGAAATGGAGTGACAGGTGACAGAGCCAATCAGGGCTGGGGGTGGATAATGACGGTGTCAGAGGTGACTATTAATGTTCTGGTCCTTTCACACTCTTCCTTTTTATTCACCTGCTCTCCTCTCTCTCTCTCTCTCTCTCTCTCTCTCTATCTCTCTCGTCTGGAGTGATTGTCTTCCGAGGTCGGGCAAATGAAGAAAAATCTCGTCTCCCTGTGACATATGCAGACGAGTGTGAGATGGAGGGTGAATTATAAATCACCAAACTGACACCGAGACACAGACCCAACCTTTTTACGGCCTCTTTCACCATCATCTTTTAACCACCCCCACCACACACACACACACACACACCCTACCACCATCAAAGACCAACACTAGCAAGGTCTTTGAGGAGTTCATTGTAAGCAGAGTGGACCTAAGAAAGAGATAAGGAAAAGGAAACCATAAGTCACACTTGCGAGAAGAACAATGGCCGCCACCCTAATGTTCACAGGGGACATAAAAGGCCAGGCGTGTAGACATTCTCTCCTCCCACAGATAAGGTCTGATGGTGAACGTCGGCATCTGCCACCCTCCAGAGAAATAGCGATTCCTCCGAAACAAAAAGAGAAGTGTTACACATTTTTCTTTTTTTTTGCTTTACTATCTGTTTCTTTTCTTCCTCGTGGCTGTTTTGATCAGATAGAAAATAATGGGGGGAGAGCCAGACTGTATTCTCCTTAAGGACAATATACCAGGGAGTGTAAAAGCTTCCATTATTCTCTGTCAGATGGAGGGGAAATGCATTAATTTATTGTAGTGTGCGCCTAGTGGAAGGGATTTATTTGTGCCAAGACTATCACGTAGTTATTTAACAACGCTGGTTGTCTATGGACTTGAAGATTATATCAGCTCTCTAAGACGTCCACACCTGTCAATTTAACATGACTGAAATATGTGATGTCAGTTATTGAAATCTGTGAGTCTGTCCCTACTCATATTCTAAAGACAACAGGTGCATGAGCAGCATATTGTTGCATTTGAGCAGCATGGCCCACTCTACTTGTTGGCTGTTCTGTGATGGTGCTGACCCCTCTCATATTGATGCACAACTGTTACAGCCATTGGTCAAGTGTTGAGTATATGGGGCGGAAGCTGCACTGAATACAACAGGAAAGCCCTGCAGCGCATAGTGAACACAGCTGGAAGGATTATTGGTACAGGTGCTTCACTCCCCTCCCTGAAGGACATTTACACCACCCACCTCACCCGCAAGGCGACCAAAATTGTGAGTGATGCAAGTCACCCCGCTCACAATCTGTTTGATCTACTGCCCTCTGGGAAGAGGTACAGAAGCCTGCGCTCCCGCACTACCAGACTCACCAACAGCTTCATACACCAAGCCATAAGGATGCTGAACTCTCTCCCTCCTCTCCCCCCTCCACCCTCAGCTACATAACATCCTGGACATTGGACCCAAAATGGCCGCCTGCACTACTCCACTTGCACACTTGCACACTTGTACACTTTACAACTGGTGTTGTTGTCCTGAAAACACAACACTTCTGCTGCTCTTACATAACTTGCACCACTATGCCACTTTCTTCTTACTTAGGTCAAACAGAACTACCCAAGCCTTTTATTGGCCTGAATTTGCACTAGTATTTTTATTGACTGTCTATGCACAATTTCAACCACATTTTGCTGCTCTTATTTTTTCATTATTATATGTGCCCTCTTATTTACTTATTTACTTACTTTTTTGTTTACTTGAATGTTATGTTTGTCTGTGGACCTAAATTGGTAAAATATGTCTTGTCTTCACCGTGGGATAGTGAGAAATGTAATTTCGATCTCTTTGTATGTCTGGAACATGTGAAGAAATTGACAATAAAGCTGACTTTGACTTTGACTTTGACTTTAAGCATTAAGTACGACCACAGTCCAGGTAGAGGGAGAGCAGCTTCACAGAAGAGAACTTCTGATGGCAAATTTGAGGAAAAGTTGGTAAACCACCCTTCTCACCTAATTTGAGGGTGCTGATTCTGAATATGTTGTTTACCAAGCTCAATTCTGAGTTCTAAGCCACATAATCAGCATTTTAACATAAAATAGCGATTTTCTTTGCTTATTTTTCCCTAAATTGGATTGATTTCAAAAGTAATCACTAAAACCAAATAAAATTGTTCTCTAAATACACTAAATACATGTTTGAGCATTAAAGAAACCATACTATTAATGTATTTAATGGGAACATGATTACAGTTAACATGTAATAAACTCGGAAATTCTAATCAAAACACAACCATATTTTTATTGCTAACATAGTCAGTCACTCATCTGGTGTTTAATGCATTTCATCACAATAACAAGTTGCACAGATAACCTTCAACTCAGAATATATCCTACAGTATGAACTTAGATAGCGGGAATAAGCCTAATGCAGAACTACATCTACCGTCAGTAACAACCGACAAGTAAAAAACATTTTACTTCTAGTAACACTGGATTTGGTATGTGTGCTTGCCTCTATACTAGAGCTTGATAATGAGCTCTTCTAATATGACATTGAGCAGCATCACTTGTTGGTGGTAGAGCCTCCGATCCTCGACATCTAGAAAACAGAGTGGCTCTGGCATAGTGTTGTCACGATACCAAAATTATGACTTTGATACAATACCTGCCATAAATATCTTGATACTCGATACTGAAACGATATCCAAATCCTAAAATATCTGGAAAAGAAAGGACGCAGGCCTCCTCCAAGTGTATTGAGTCATTTGTGTTGAATTTGGTGCACTTTTGGTCAATTCTGGGTTTTAAACTTCTAAACGTCCTACATAATTATTATTTTTGTAGTCAGTAAAATAGTAGTTTGTGTGTGATTAAGTCCTTTATTGTTTGTTATAGCTCATTTATATTGTGTGGTGTTTTGGCAATAAATTACCTTTAAATAGCCAAAGTAGGCTAGATCAAGGTCAGTGTTCAAATTACTGCATGCAAGTCACTTAATGCTATGCAGAAGAGCCTAATCTTTAGACCATCTGATGTACTATAGGCTACCCTAGTCCTTCCCGTGTTTTTGGGATTTCTTTGACAGTTGCAAAGGGAAAAAGTGAAGATAGTCTTCTTTGCTCCCAGTGTAATTTCAACCACTCAGGTCTTAATCAGATAGGCCTACACCATTATCTGTTGCAATATCTGTGTGCTGTGTGCATTAGGTCTATTTCTTTGATAGTTAACATAATTTGCTACCACATAACAAATACCAAATAACAATACAAACGTTTCTTACAACTTTCCTGCATACTTCTTAAATGTGCTGCAGTCAGATGGGTGTCCTAAAGACATAACTAGATCTTGAGCATCTATTACCAGTGTTGAATGAGCAGTTTTTGCAGTGATCACTACTGGACATTCCACATTGCTAGACAGCACTTGAGTGAGGATAGACTTATTTCCACTTAACAAATAACCATCGCTATCTGCAATAGCTACAGTACATTAATCAGTTCATAGCTAAGGATTTGTCCTAGGTCCACTTCCCTTTCAGCATCATATGCAGTAATGATGCACTGGAGAATGTTTCTTTTTGTTGCACTATAAAGGATATCTTGTCTAAATTGTTTTGGTGTTTCCAGCTAAAACAGTTATTCCCCAACAGATTAACATCCAGCTTGACTCAACTTCACTAACCCCAACTAGATCGGCACGTAACTTGGGCGTTGTAATTGATGACCGACTTAACTTCTCTGAGCATGTAGCTTATTGCAAAATCATGTCAGTGTATGCTTTACAACATTAGGAAGATCAGACCTTATCTGACACAAGATTCCACACAACGTCTTGTTTAAACCATGGTCATCTCCAAGCTGGACTATTGTAATTCACTATTAGTTGGCTTACCCGCTTGTGTAATAAGATCATTACAGCTGATTCAGAATGCTGGAGCACGCCTGGTCTTCAATCAGCCAAAGAGGACACATGTAACTCCTCTCCTAGTTACTCTCCATTGGCTTCCATAGGACACTGACTGGATCTGCTCCTAGTTATTTTAATTCAATAATCAATTAAAATAACTAGGTCTGCAGTCTTGCAGTCTTCTGATGAGTGTCTGTTATGTCGACCAGTCATAAACACTACTGTAGGTCTAATTCAAGACTCTTTTCCTCAGTGGTTCCATGTTGGTCGAATGAGTTGCCCAGTGGTCTCTGTTCCTGTGGTAGTTTTGGGTTGTTTAAGAGGGGTCTAAAGACATTCCTGTTCAACATGCACCTAGTTATTTAAGTGCTTCTTATGCGTTATGGTTTGTATAATATTGTTTTATTTCCATTAGGCTGTTGATTAATTTGACATTATTGTTTATTATTGATATTCTCCTTAATATAGTCTTACCATGTCATTGTTTTTTATATTATTGATTAAATGGACATTATTGTTTATTGCTTTTACCTCATTTTCATTGCTTATTATATTAGGCTATTGATTGAATTGACATTGTTGTTTATTATTGCTATCCTCCTTATTATAGTTTGACCAACACACACACTCCAGCACACTCTTCCATTTTTCTGCATGGCTGGAATTTGAATGATAGGAAAGAGCACTAGTGAGATGTTTTAACTAGGACAGCACAGTCTCCTTTACAGTAAAACAAATGTAGTGTAAATCCTCTGTAAAGACTGATAACTGTTCATAATAGTTAGTGAAAAAGTACTTTCTACAGAAAAATGAGCAGTCACCTACTATTCTATCAATTTATTATCAAGGAATCTATTTTGTTTCTAAACGTCATACTGAATTTTATTATTTCAATTTATATTTTAGTTGTAGCTTATTTTCATTTGCTTCTTGAGGGTCATTGGGGTAATTCCTGTCCTGTCCTACAACATATCTGATACATAAAGAGTATATAAATGCCTTATTTTTTGCAATTCTTATGATATCTGATGGCAAAACCAAAAAGTATGTGAATTATGCTAATTATGCTAATTAGCAAGCTTAAAACTCAAACAAAATATTTGAATTCAGCACCCTCAAATTGTGTAAAATAGCCCCTTTACTGACTTTTCCTCAAATTTGCCAACAGGACTTTTTCTGAACGTTTGTTAGCTATCTGCTCTGAGGGAGGGAGGGGTTGTGCATATGTAAAGCATGTAAACAGTGTAGCAGTAGGCTAGTGGACAGTACGTACACAAACATGGAGAAGGTGAAGAGGCAGACAGACTATACAGAGAAGTCTATCTCTCCTCTTCCCTTAAGTGAAGCATTGAACAGTTTAATGGCCCTGGGGACAAATTACTTTTTCATTCTGTCAGTTGTGCATGAGAGTGAGCGAAGTCTCCAGCTGATCAAGCTCTTCTGCTTTATAATAGTGCTGTGGAGTGAATGACATTCATTGTAAAAGATGCTGATCAGTTTGTTCGCCCAGCATCCTTCTTCTTTGTGCTTCCTCCCCAGCATACCACAACATAGAAGAGGACGCTGGCGACAACAGACTGGCAAAACATCCTGAGGAGCTTACTGCAGACATTGAAGGACCGCAGCCTCCTCAGGAAGTACAGCCTGCTCTGCCCTTTCTTGTAGAGTGCTTCAGTATTGGCTGACCAGTCCAGTTTATTGTCCAGGTGTAAGCCAAGGGCGTAGGTTTGGTCTCAGCTTTGGTGGGGACACATCCCCAACTTTCGATACTTTTGCGATTTTTTTAAATTTGATTCGGTTTGTGTGATTTGTGAGATCATTGACATCAGTGGCAATCATAGAAAGTGATGGTTGTCATAGGTTTCTATTTCATATTTTGGAATTCATATAAACTTTATATTGTTAATTATTTATAGTATTTTATGATCTGCATAATTACTAATAGCTAAATATATTTAGTAATTTGAATACATCACATTGATATTTAAATTATTAGGCTACACTTGTCTTTAATATCATCACATTTGTGGTGTGTAGGCTAAATCTAATTGAGTGCCTGTCACTTTAAGTAGAACTTTCAGTCTTACGGTTTTCGGCTAGTGAAAAATAGTTTTCGCAAGTGCAAGGATATGTGGATTCAATTAATCATGTTTTCTATGTCATTAGATAAAATAAATGTTCAAAAAACTAACAAGTCAAAGAAAATCTTACTGGGATGAGATCATAGAAGAGATATCTGGTGTCTCGCAATATTAATTTCTGACTATGACTATGGAAATGCAGCATAGTTTATCTTTTATTGCGCAGGCTACATTCACAAATACATTAGCCTAAATTAACAGAATATATGAACAAACGTCTCGGATCCATTGTTTATGGCGACTGCAAGATTGTAGCTCAATTAACAGTGAGTGATGGTGACTTAAGTATAAGTATATATACTCTTTTGATCCCGTGAGGGAAATTTGGTCTCTACATTTATCCCAATCCGTGAATTAGTGAAACACAAACAGCACACAGTGAGGTGAAGCACACACTAATCCCGGCGCAGTGAGCTGCCTGCATCAACAGCGGCGCTCGGGGAGCAGTGAGGGGTTAGGTGCCTTGCTCAAGGGCACTTCAGCTGTGCCTACTGGTCGGGGTTCGAACAACCCTCCGGTTACAGGTCTGAAGTGCTAACCAGTAGGCAACGGCCTGCCCCAAAAGGACTTCTATTCTGTGCTATAGCCTATGCGATTATCCGTGCGGCACACCCTTATTCAATATGACTCCTAACTTTGGTTGAAAGATTAAAGAAGCTAGGTTTAGCTATGGCAGTATCCTGGGTAATATCCTAACAGCTAATGTTATTTTACACAGTAAAATCCGCATTTTAAAAGCCTGGTCACCAGTTTGGCTAGTTATTTTGCCTACTTAGACTCATAATGAAAAAAAGCTTATGTCCCCTTTCTTCTTTTTGGGTGGCATAGTTGATCTACAAACCACAAAAAGGGGCAAACATGTGCATGCTGAAGGGCAAAGGGCATATCAACATGTTTTACTCTGACCTTTTATGGGGTATGTATTGGCAGACAGCCCTGGTAACTTACCGTTGTCGTTGACACACGCGCTCGCTTGACTACCTGTGCTTTTCGAGTGGATGGTCCTAAAAGGACTTTGGTATGTATATATACTCTTTTGATCCCGTGAGGAAAATTTGGTCTCTGCATTTATCCCAATCCGTGACACACAGTGAGGTGAAGCACACACTAATCCCAGCGCAGTGAGCTGCCTGCAACAACAGCGGCGCTTTGGGAGCAGTGAGGGGTTAGGTGCCTTGCTCAAGGGCACTTCAGCCGTACCTACTGGTCGGGGTTCGAACCGGCAACCCTCCGGTAACAAGTCCGAGTGCCCTCAATGTTCTTTCAAACGGATCTTCAGAAAGAAAGAAATTCTAGCCCATGTCTTGGATAACTTTTCATGTGGAATGAACATCCACAGAACTCTTTTAGTTGTCATCTTCTCTGTGGTGTTGGTTGTCAGAAACATTTTGTCAATGCTCTAAACTCTTAAACGAGACACACACACACACACACACACACACACACACACACACACACTCACTCACAGACAGGCAGACAAAACACACTAGAGTGCAAGAGACAACAAATCGATCAGGAGCAGAAGAAAGGACTCACACACCACGTCTCACATTGATTGACTGACTGACGTTTCAAGCATCATACTCTTCCTCAATCGTTTCCAGAGTATATTCTTCTTGTGGCTGTGCACATAGAGTTACCTAGCTATGATCCCCCTCAGCAGTAAACTTAGCCGTAGAGGTGAGATTTGTACACTTTGATGTGTCTTTAGACGGGAATCAAGAGGTCAAATTGTATGTGTTTCACGTTTTGTTACAATTGAGTAGACATTGATTTTCCGAGCGTGCGTATGTGCAACCCTTGGCGAAATTAAACGCCACCCAAACAGAAACAGTGGAAGCCTTGCTTTGTTTGAGCTAATATATTACATAATAACAAGATCAACAATCGTACAATGGAGACTGTCCTCTACACGCCCCCCTTAAACTATCTAAGCTTTGGATGGACAAACAGCTTACCAATTGATGACCTGATTGTGTTTCAACAATGTATTTCCAGTCATTATCATAAAAAGAGAGTTCAAAATACATAACAGGAAATACAATGCTTCTTGGCAGACAGTGTCTAGAGAGCATAATGGCTTTAGACTGGTATTTGAGTATTTCTTTCTCTCCTGCTGTTGCTTTCAATCTTCTCTCTCTCTCTGTAATCTATCCAATTTTCTTACAGCATGTTTTCTCTCATTTGTGATTAACAGCAACAGGAGAGTCCTCCTGGACATTCTGAATGTTCCAGTGAGTGAGTGAGAGAGATAGAGACAGAAGGAGAAAGAGAGAGAGAGAGAGAGAGAGAGAGTGCAAGAAAGAGAGGGAAGATGAGAGACCCCTATGGTCGCATTTCTGTTGCAGTGCAGAAACATGTGCTCCCGGTGCTTTGAGTGCCTGAAGTCACACCGCTTCTATTTTTAGACCCGCTCCCCTGACAGTAGCTGCTGAAGCCTGGACATAATGCTGTAGAGGCAAAAATATCGGCTGTTAATATGACCGCCATTGATTGAGGCTTTGCGTCATGCCACGGAGATGCATCAGAAATCTAATCTTTTTCCTTCTACCGGTACTTATTTCTGTTTTTGTCACAGAACAGCTTGGATTATTAAGAGCAGTTCTTTATCTCGGCATATATTGACTTTTTTTTTACTTGAAAGAGAGAGGGGGGCATGGGGTGGAGAGAGAAAGAGAGAAAGATCTTGTGAACTATGGGTTTGAGACAGGCCCGGCTGCTGTGAACCATTTGAGACAGAACCGGCTGCTGTCATTTTTAAAGTTCAATAGGAAACACGGGCCTGGAGGTCTGTGGAGAGACTTGGAGAAAGAGACTGTGTATTACAGACACTTTAGCTTTATTAGATTTCAAATGACTTTTTCTGCCCTCCACTCTGTTCAGAAGAATTCTGGTGGGGCCTAACCGGGCCAGCCACTCATGGCCGTTTTAAAAAGGGTATCTTTTCCGGTAATGCCTGTCAGTTGGGCTCTGCCAAGAAAGGGCTCAAAAAGACATTTGAAATGTATAAGCCAGGGGGGCCCGAAATTCCCCTAAACCCTATTGGAATTGGCATCCATTGAAATGGAGAAGCCATTCAAATTGTGCTGACATTACCACAGTCATAAGAGCTTTTATAATTGAAGACATGGAATAGTACTTTAATAATTGGAGGAGACAATGATCCAAAACAAATCCAAGTAATAGTTTCTAGTAGCAGACTAAAAACCAAGTCAGCCAAAAAGACATTTATTATAGAAAGTTAATACAACTGAGTAGGACGATCAAAGGGTCGGTGAATATGGTGTGTGTGTGTGCATGTGTGTGTGCTTGTGTGTGTGTGTGTGTGTGTGTGTGTTTATGTGCTGAATACCCATTCAGCAATTACCCAACAGGTATATTTTTGTCTGAGTCTAATTGTGCATATTCAATCTACGTAATAATCAGGTAATAACGTTCTCAGCAGCCATATTGTTTACATAGAAAATGCATAGGTAGGTCTATTTAGGTCTGTCACATAGAATAGCCCATAGAACTGGAATGTCATGTCAACAATATGGCCGAGGCGGTGTTTGCGAATAAGCCAAATTGCTTCTCTTCCGGGAGGCTATTGAGTCCAGTAACAATAATTTTACACAGAACTTTCATTCTTAGCTTTTGTAGAGCCAATCCAGAATTGGACGAAATGGTCAGTTGTTGGTCATTTTGTCAGTCAGCTGACTATCTGTTCAAAGTAGTCAGCTCTTTTCCAGGTTAATGAGCAATGTGGTGCAGACTGCTAATGGACAAAAGTCTGGCATAGAAGATTTGAGGTGTGTGTGTGTGTGTGTGTGTGTGTGTGTGTGTGTGTGTGTGTGTGTGTGTGTGTGTGTGTGTGTGTGTGTGTGTCTGTCTGTCTGTCTGTCTGTCTGTCTGTCTGTCTGTCAGGGCTGAAAGATGTGGCAGAGAACAGGTTAATTTGGAAGCACACTGAGACAACTCCACAGGGAAACAGAAAGAGTGTGTGTGTGAGAGAGAGAGCGAGAGAGAGAGAGAGAGAGAGTGAGAGAGAGAGAGAGAGAGAGAGAGAGAGAGAGAGAGAGAGATGGAAAGACAGAGCTCATCCCATAGTCTATCCCTGGCTTTGGGGGTGAGCATCAATCTGACTCGGGTGTCAGTCTGACAGTTCTCTATGTATAATGAAATAGGCGTTAAGTTCCTGGGCCTTATTAAGGTCTGCACAGTGCAACGGGGGCCAATGGTGTGATGCGTCGCACCAGGGGGACGTCAGCACTGCATGTCTCCAGAAAAGGTCAACTTTTTAAGCTTTTATGACAAATTACTCATGCTTAGCTCTTCCTCTGTGCAGTATTTCACAAGACACAAAACTGCTGACCTTGAATGGAATCATGGAATTAACTTTCCAGCTTTGTTTTCACTTATTCCTTTAAGGGAAATACACAATAATCCCAGCTATGTACATTATTATATTATATTATATTATATTATATTATATTACATTATATTATATTACATTACATTATATTACATTATATTATATTATATTATATTATATTATATTATATTACATTATATTATATTATATTATATTACATTATATTATATTATATTATATTATATTATATTATATAATATATTATATTACATTATATTATATTATATTATATTATATTACATTATATTACATTATATTACATTACATTATATTATATTACATTACATTATATTATATTATATTATATTGCATTATATTATATTATATTATATTATATTATATTATATTATATTATATTATATTATATTATCAGACATCATCCTGGCATTTCAGCATTGTTAGTCACTGATGCTCAGACCCTACCCCATAAAAAAATCCTTTCATGAGGAGAAACCATTTTTATGTTTCACTACAATTGCTTTTTGACTTATCTACCCTACTTGTATCTCAATTATTCATTATTCAGTGATAAACATGTCCACTGGCTGAGATAAATGTAAACATAAATGTACCCAAAGACTCCAAGCGAGGACAAGCCAGCAGCAGGGTTGTGTGTGTAGTGCACCCCCCCCCCCCCCCCCCACACACACACCTCCCAGAGTGCGCTTAGCTGTCGAGGAGGCAGTGATTTAGTGACCAGTGCCTCTCCCCTCGCAGAGAGAACCAGGAGCGTGGCTTGCTCCAGCACCTGAGGCCCTCCAGCCGGGAGGCCAGGTAAGATTTACGGCCAGAGGTATCAGATAACCCCCCCCCCACACACACACACAGACGCATACACACACACACACACACACACACACATGCACACACACACACACACACACACACACACACAGACGCACACACACACACACACACACACACACACACACAGACGCACACACACACACACACACACAGACAGACAGACACACACACACACACAGACACACACACACCTACACACACACACAGACACAGACACACACACACACACACACACACACACACACACACACAATGAGATCAGGTAGGAGGGATACAGGGGAGATGGTGGGTTTCATCTTAGTGTGGAGATAAACAGGTAAACCTTTCACATGGTACAGCAGGGAGATATGAGAATCTATGGGTAGAGAGTTCAGAAGTTTGATTAGGCCATGAGGCCTCAGGTGAGCAAGACTGAGGCTCATTTGAATGTTTTTTTTTTACAGTAAGTGGTCATGTTTGTGATGTGTGTGTGTGTGTGTGTGTGTGTGTGGTGTGTGTGTACTTGCGTGTGTAGTTATATATGTGTCCTTGTGCATATGTCTATGTGTCTGTGTGTGTGTGTGTGTGTGTGTGTGTGTGTGTATGTTTGAGTTGGTTGTTATTTCCCAGGCCGTCTGCATCAATAAAACTACTCCGGGATGCTTCCAGAGGTGCTCCAGAGCTCCAACAGCTGTTCGGTCTCTTCTGGCTTCAGAGATCCCTCTAACAGCTTTTCTCCTGCTTAATTAGCTACACATCTCAAAAGGGAACTGACACACACACACACACACACACACACACACACACACACACACACACACCTTTCCTTCTCTCTTTTCAACCTCTCTCTCTTACATCCACTCAGTGTCTCTGCTCTTCATATCACTTCACTGTTTCCATTCACTACCATCCCTCCTCTTTTTCTCCTGTTGATTCAGTGGCATGAAGTTTCTTGTGGCATTGTAGGAAAAGAAGGCAACAAACCAGTCCCACACCCATACTCACACGCAATAAAATCCACAATTCAGAGTGCATTAGACTGTGGAGACTGATGGATAGCTGAAGCCATTTCCAGCAGATGGGAACTCCAGGGAGTTGATGGGTGACGCTAAGTGGGCATCGAGAGCAGCCCGGCCTGCCATTCCCAGAGTCCCATTCGCCAAAACAGCTGCAGATAGATCTGCCAGTCTAGCTGCCCGGTTAATGCCAGCCAATGTCACACCTGGGGGAAACGAACAGGGCTCAGATGCCGCCACGAGTCTACTACAAGAGTCGAGAAGCGTGCAAGTGAGCAGCATCACGTGACTGAATTCCCGACCAAATGTCAAATTGGATATTCTGGCCAGAAGCCAGTTTCTTTATTTGTTTAAATGCAAAAACCGTCAGTTAGCAGTCAGAGCACATAGGCATTGTGTGTGTCTGAAACAGTGGTGTTTGTACACGTACGGCCCTGAGCCTTTAAAGGAACCTGCTGAAAGATGCATCGCCCTGGCAACAGCACTCTTAGCCAGAGGAGAGGCCAGTGGAATGGAGCTGCGGAGATGCAGATTCACTCACTGGAAAACAGGAGATATATGAGAGAGAGAGAGAGAGAGAGAGAGAGAGAGGAGACAGAGAAAGAGAGGGGAGATGAGAGAGAGAGAGCGAGAGAGAGGAGACAGAGAAAGAGAGGGGAGATGAGAGAGAGAGAGAGAGAGAGAGAGGAAGAGAGAGAGGAGACAGAGAAAGAGAGGGGATATGAAGAGAGAGAGAGAGAGAGAGAAAGAGAGAGAGAGGAGACAGAGAAAGAGAGGGGATATGAAGAGAGAGAGAGAGAGAGAGAGAGAGGAGACAGAGAAAGAGAGGGGATATGAAGAGAGAGAGAGAGAGCAGATAAAAGAAAGAGAGAGGAGTACAGGCCATTGGAAAGGAGCAGTGGGAGTGGAAATTCACTCCATGTAGAAGAGGTTTGGCGCTCCTTATTAAACGATTAGCATAGGTCACATTACATTTACATGTATTCATTTAGCAGACTCTTTTATCCAAAGTGACTTACATATGTCAACTATATTACAAGGGCCATTGTCCCCGGTGCAACTCGGGATTAAGTGCCTTGCTCAGGGGTACAACGGTGGAAGCCAGCTATTAAACCCACAACTTTTCAGGCTACTGCATGCTAGCCCAGCTCCTTAACCACTATACGCTATACTACCAGCAGCTCCTTAACCACTATACGCTAGCACCGTTCCATGAGCATCTCTCCAAGTTACTCTACAAATCATTATAGCACACCAAAGCAAAACCATCATGGTCCGTGTATCATTTGTTCATTTGATATTCAATTGAGAATATTGTTTTTTCATTATCTGTTTATGAATGTGACACAAACCAACAAATAATGCTTTGTTTTTCAGACATGATCAGATCAAAAGAAGAACGTTTAAAAAACGGCCTCAGGCCCAAAACATAAAAAGTATTTATTTTTTCCGATTTCTGTGACCTGTAAATCTATCCAAGTCACTTTCTTGGTCTAGACCTGTCAGTGCTCAGTGTTGCCAATTTAGTGACTTTGTTGCTAGATTTAATTTTGGCCATCCCATAGCGACAGAAAATATTGTCTAACAACTATGGCGAGAAATTGGGCACTTGCGCAACGATGGCAAACTTGGTTTAGTTGAATCGACAGAAAATCATCTCCCTTCTCATGCCTGTTTCGTTTATGAACATCACATTCTCCCAAAGCATTATAGAAGTAATGACTGGCCTATGCTATGCAGTATCAGCCCATGTTAGCGAAGTAGGCCTAGATGTTAGATCTATCAGCTCAGATCATCATTTGTAGCCAACTTCATTGGAAGGCAGCCAGCTGCAGTAGCCTTCTGGTGAGATTACACCAAAGACAGTAGCTATGACAGGGAAACTAGGGACACATCGTTCAACAAGCACATTGATCAAAGGAAAGAGGGGCTACAACTTCATTCACAAACAGAGCAAATAATTCAAATCGAGCCATAGGCGGGCCTAGGCCCGTCTACTTGTCAGTCTTGCCCGTCCAACTAGGCCTACGTTCACCATCTAAAAAAGTGCAAGTCAACACTGCTCTGAGAGCTCAAGAAACAGTCAAATCGCGAACAGGCGGCAGCTCCATTTAATTGTCATGTGTGAAATGCGTTCATATTCCACTTTTTATGTCATAGACATTGCATGCCTATGGAAGGAAAGGCTTTGCAGTAGGATTGTCCAAGCTGTTGCTTCAGTTTGTGTTTTAAGTTATGCGACGCACCGTTGCTGGGTACATGCCGTTTTGCGCAAGTTTGAAATGTTTAGCCGACTGCGTAATTTGCCATTTTTGGCTCCATTCACCTAATCAAAAGGACAGCCTCTCCCAGCTGCAGGACTCAGTGTGCCATGTGTCTCTTACTGTAGTAGCTGTAGCCTCCATTGTCAATGAGCCAAGTTCTCAACTAGCATCTTATGAAAAGACCTCCAACAACAAGATACCTGGCCACCTTCATGCTGTAATCCCCTTCAGCACTGACTGATGATTGACTTTCACAGACAGCATTATAGAGCCTTCTTTAAGCTCCAAAAACAGCCTCACTTCTGGTCTTTAATAGGAGCCTGTATTCCCCTCTTGTCCCTGCTCTGTCCACCCACCAGCAGGGTACATCAGCAAAGAAGGGTCCTCATAGTGCTTCTCCCAACCCAGAGATGAGCTGCAAGTTCAGGCAGTGCACATACTGTACTGTTTGCCCCTTCATCCAGCACCTTCTTCAGAGCCTAGCAAGAGCTGAATGCACGTTTGCTCTTGAAGAGAAGCCGTAGTTCTACAGCGCTACTACCCTCTCTCAGAAAGAGCCGTCAGCAAAAATGAGCTGAGCCCGGCTCTCATCAAACCACGGCATGGCAGCGCAGACAGCAGGACCCCGGTTGTCAGAAAGGGATTATGAAACAACGGCTCACCCATAATCCATTCAGACGCATGCAAGATATTTCTTTTGGACATAAAAGACCATTTGCCATGCCCTGAACACAGACATGCAAGAAGCAAAGAGCCAGAGGGGAGAGAGAGAGAAGAAAGAGCGAAGAAAAGAGGAGGAGAGGGGGAGAGGAGGAGGGGATGGCATTCCATGGATTCAGTTGTGAATGGAGGAGAGCAGAGAGGGGGAGAGAGGTGACAGAGAAGAGGGAAAAGAGGAAGATAGCGAAGGAGAGCACGTGGAGCTCTTTTGGAGAATGTGAATTCATTTCAGTGGAGAAGAGAGGAGAGAGAGAGAGAGAGAGGGGGCCCATAGGAAAGAAAGATATAAGGAGGGGTGGAGGACAAAAAAGAGAGGGAGCGAGAGGGGTGATAGAGAGGAGAGAAAGAGAAAGAGACGGAACAGAAACAGAATCCCAGGAAAGGGTAGAGGTGCTGAGAGGAAAGAAGAAAGCAACCGCTGGGGAAAAGTGCAGAGCAGGGCAGAATTAGCAGAGGAGAGACAGAAGAGGTGGAATACAGAGGGATTGAAGAAAGAGAGGAGAGAAGAGGTGGAATACAGAGGGACTGAAGAAAGAGAGGAGAGAAGAGGTGGAATACAGAGGGACTGAAGAAAGAGAGGAGAGAAGAGGTGGAATACAGAGGGACTGAAGAAAGAGAGGAGAGAAGAGGTGGAATACAGAGGGACTGAAGAAAGAGAGGAGTGAAAGAAGAGAATGAA
>NC_055976.1:24215386-24272886 GCF_018492685.1 Alosa sapidissima | reverse complement strand
GCGATTTCACACAGGCAGCATCAGCAAGAAGGCAAAGCACATGAGAGGAAACTTCGCATGAGCATCTGACTGAGAGACACAGAGAGAGAGAGAGAGAAAGAGAGAGAGAGAGAGGGAAGGAGAAAGGATAAGAAACCTGAGAGATGTAGGAACTGCATCCTCCTTTTTCTCTCTCTCCCCTCCAACCTCCTCCTCCCCTCCTCCTCTATCCCCCCCCCCCCCCCCCCCCTCTCGCTGCGTAGCGCTCACCGTAGTGCCGGAGCCTCTGTCACTGCTGGAATGACCAAGGCTACCCTGGAGAACGCTGCTGCTGTTGCCGCTGCTGCCGCTGCTGCTGCTGTTGCTGCTGCTGCCTCCGCTGCTGCTATCGCCGCCGCTACGAAGAGCCTGCACAGTGCTGCTCGCTAGGAGGACCCCCCCCCCCCCCCCCACTCAGCCTCCACCCTCCTCTTCTCCTCCTCTCCTCCTCCTCCTCTTCTGTATCTCTCCCTCCCCTTCCTTTCACCTGACACTTGTCCGCGCGTCTCTCTCTCTCTCTCCCCCTTTTACTCTCCCATTCGCCCTGATCTGGAGGGGCCATGGCAACCGGCGTCCGCTCCCTGTAATGGATGAAGGAGCCCTGGAGGAAACGGCTGAGGCACGAGAACACCTCTGGGGGCTGTAGGGGCTGCTTACAGTTACAGCCACACTGATATGGTCCCAGCGTTCTACCCACCACCACCACCACCGCTACCACCACCACTGCCGCTACCACCGCTGCTGGGTTTGTTGCTGTGGCCGGTCCTCTGGTGAGTCAACTGCGTTTCACCTCACAGACTCCGCTGCTGGTAGGGGTGAGGGGACAGTGTGAGTGTGTGTGTGTGTGTGTATCTGTGTATATCTGTGTGTGTGTGTGTGTGTGTTGAAAGATAATATAGATCTGTCCTGTGTGTTTTTAATACTGGCTTTTTGGAGGTTTTGTGAGTTCTATGCGCTTGGCTTGTGTGTTGTGAGGTTGCTTTCCTGGCAGTTTTGGGGGATATTTACTGTGTAAGTGAAAGTGATGGGAGAATTTGTCTCAGTTGGAAGGTCCTTGCTTAATTGTGAGTGTGTGTTGGGGGCAAATTTATGGCCAAGTTAACACATTTTACCCCGGCAGCCTTGGCGTTCCTAGTCCATTATTAGCTGGACGCGAGGCAGGGAAATTAAAATGTGCCTAGTGAGAAGGAATTGCACTGAAGGAGAGAGAGAGAGAGAGAGAGAGAGAGAGAGAGAGAGAGAGAGAGAGAGAGAGATACAGAGAGAGAGAGAGAGAGAGGGAGAGAGAGGGTAAGAGTAAGAGGGGGGTCCATCAAAGTCACAACCCTAATTAAAGGAGCGGGTGTTCATGGGCATTGAACTGTGTGCCCCAGAAGAAAGACACATCTGTGGGCCATTTTGTGTGTGTGTGTGTGTGTGTGTGTGTGTGTTTAACTCTCTGTCCCATAACTGGTTAGCAGGGCTTGTTGAGCCTTAGGTGGGATAGGGATAGCGTGAAGGTATAGCGTGAAGGCATAGCGTGAAGGCATAGCGTGAAGGCATAGCGTGAAGGCAGGAGGGCAGGATGGAGACGCTGGAAGAGGACGAGTAAGGAGAGAGAAAGAGGGATAGAGAAAACAAGCAGGAGAGAGAGAGAGAGGGAGAGGAGAGAGAGAGAGAGAGAGAGAGAGAGAGATAGTGCCGGCATACAATCAGCTACAGGTCTGGCTCCAGATACACACACAGGCAATTGCACACACACGCATACACATGCACACACAGGCACACACGCACACACACAGACACACACACACACAGACTCTCTCTCTCTCTCTCTCACACACACACACACACACACACACACACACACACACACACAAACACGCACAAAGACAAAAATAAAGAGAGCGAGAGGTCCGCAGCAGCCCTGATGCTATCGCTGCAGCCAATTCCGTCCAGGACAAATGACCTGCCGCTCAGGCTGGAGCAGAAATTCCGTGGCTGACGCACCCTGCACAGAGCCTGCATTTCACCCTCTCTCTCTCTCTCTCTCTCTCTCACACACACACACACACACACACACACAAACACACGGCTCCTCGCAGCAAAAACACCGTTTTTAATTAAGCGCAGGGATGCAGAGACGTAATGTGATTTGTTTTGGAACGCTTTGGCACTCGCTGGCTGTAGGTGCTGGCGGTGTGTTTGGTGTTTGCTGTGGGCTGTCACGGTGATAGGAAAAGAGCAGCCCCTCCGTCTCTCCCCTGTAGGCTAATGAAGTGGGTTGCATTTGGGTACAAGGAGACAACATAGTGAGGGAGGTGGCATGGCTTGCGGGTATATGGTTGAATTGGATTTCCTTTCAGTCGTATTTCTTAAGATAGTTGTGTTATTGCTGGAGGTGTGTTTTTGTTTGTTTGAAGGGTGTGTTTGTGTGTGTGTGTGTGTGTGTGTGTGTGAAGGGTGTGTTTGTGTGTGTGTGTGTGTGTGTGTGTGTGTGTGTGTGTCTATTGCAAAGTTGTGACAACACAGATAGTGGGTATATGTTTTTGTGTGTTTCCCAGACAAAGAGAGAGAGAAGGGGAGAGAGGGGGGGAGTGTGTGTGTGTGTGTGTTTATGTGTGTGTGTGTGTGTGTGTGTGTGTGTGCATGCAATTTTGCATGATGGTGAGAAACAAATATGAGGCTCCTCACCTTGTCCCCTCAAGGTTGCGCTCTAATCTAGAGCGATGCTGCCCCAGCAGGCTGCCTCGGCCCACTGTAACAGGGTTAAATGGCCCAGGGATGGACGAGCCAGACACTGACAGCCGCACAAAAGCACATCTCCTTGGATGGATGTCTGTGTGTGTCAGTTGTGTGTGTGTGTGTGTGTGTGTGTGTGTGTGTTTGTGTGTGTGTGTATTGTGTGTTACATGGGTGTGACGGGGGGGGGGCCAGGGCAACTATCTCACAGGTAATGTGTGTGTGGGGGCGGGGGGGGGGCTCTACAAGAGATTAGCTGTCCACTGCAGTTGTGTGAAACATACATCAATCAGCCAAAGGATACTTAGAGTGTGTGTGTGTACAGTATATGTGTATGTGTGTGTGTGTGTGTGTGTGTTTGAGATGTAATAGTATCTGCATGTGGATGGCTGCCATCTTCCACCCAGAGAATCTACCGGAAGAAATCCATTTCTGAGACGAATGGGTGCATGTGAGCCATAGAACACAGCCAAGCCACATTCAACACTTTAGCCCTCGGAAAAAAGGACAAATCATGCCAATCCTTTTAGAATCCAACAGTTCCAGGGCGTGTGTGTGTGTGTGTGTGTGTGTGTGTGTGTGTGTGCGTGTATATAATTTATTATTATGACCGCCGCGCAGCGAAGCGGCGGTCATATAGGTTTAGTCAGATTTTTTTTTCTTTTTTTTCACATGTCCAAATTTCTGTCAAGGATTCCCGGGACACTGTAAGACCGAGGTACACGAAACTTGGTGGGCATGTAACCCCACATGGATAGCATGGAACCATCGTTTTTCGCCCGCTGGACTGGACCCCCCGAAAGGAGGGTAGGGCAGACACAGTTTTCTGTGAATATCTCGAGAACCGTAGAGTTTAGGAGGACCATTTTTTTTTGTATGTTGATATCAAGGGGCTATGTCAACCCATTCCATAATCACTCATTTCATGTATAGCGCCACCTAGTTAAACACAAAAAAGTAAAAATTAGGTGTTGTAATTGCAGATATCTGTGACCTAACATAGTCAAAACTGCATGAAATTGGAAGTGTAGGATCATTATGACACCCTCTGAATGCATGCCAAGTTTTGTGGAATTCCGCTCATGGGGGGCCACCATAGACTGTAAAAAATATGGACAAAGCGTCTGTGACGTCACCCATAGATTTTCTGAAGAACGGTTATGAAGCCGTTTATGGGGGGTATGGGCGGCGCCATCTTGGAAAACCTTGGGAAATCCTAACCCCGCCTACCTCCTAGCCAATACATATATGGGTAAAAGGGCGGGGCTTTGTACAGTATGAGACTGAGCAAGCCGGTGAACCCGCCTTGTCGTCAGCCGAGCAGCCTCAGCTTAACGTTAGGCCTACAAGATGGACTGGCACAGACGTTGCTGTAACATTGCTGGTAAGTTTGATCTGCTAACGTGAAGTTCATGTATGTTTCTTAATGCCATGTTCAGACACTTTTTAATGTTGTATGCTGAAAGGTTATATTCTGGTGAACGGTTGAAAAGTTGAGAATGAAGAGTTGAGTTTGCAGATTCTAGCTTCTAGTAAACTAACGTTAGCTATCCCTCCCTTGCTGAAGTTACGGTCAAATAACGTACAGTAGAGTAATTTAACGTTACAGGTTCACCAACTCACGTAGAGTAACTTAGCAGTTTACAGGTTCAGCAACTCATACTGACAAAAATGTATCTTTGCCTTTATTGTTTTGTAATTAACGTTATCCATCTCATATCCTCAGTGGCAGCCATCATTGTAACGTTAATTAATTTACGATGACATCAGCCAGCTCGCTGTATTCTGTCAACGTATGGTGTGAATTGATAACAAAATCGTAGGGTATTAGTTAACTTGTACATCATTAATTATTTTTGATTAACTCTTAATATCACGTTTTGAAATCGCTAAATTGCTCTAAAGTTTTCAGTGGTAGTTTGGTCTAAGATGACATTGAAATTTCTCATCAGTCCATTTCACGATCCAGCGTTCATGTTCGGTTAGCTTGCCTTATTTCCCCTTGTCAGGCTATTATCAAAACGTTAAATCCAGTTACAGTGTCCGGTGTTTGGCATAACAATGCCAATATTAGTGTACTTTGTCACTGAAGACCCATTTCAAATCACACAATAGTACTACAGCATTGTACAACAACTGTACTTTTGTTGATTACTACTGGTGTTGGTTTGCATTATTGTATTATCTTGTAAGTAGGTATGACTAATAAAATGTTTACCTTTCTGTTTTGGCAGTTCACCATGGGGAGGAGGCGGCAAGGAGGTCCATGGGCTCTTAACCTGGGACTAGAGGTCCAGGTGAAGTGGTTTGGCTGGGGTGTGGTGATATTGAACCCATTGAGACTATACAGTACATTTCACTTTATGTCTATTAATGAATGTTACATCTACCCTTTACTTATGCCAAACCCATTTCTGTTCTTTAAATATCAGAAAGCAAACTTACTGTTGATGGCACTGAACTTGAACTTGGAAATGTTTATGGAACTTTTCTGAACTGTGAATTACATTAAAACTCATGCCAGTATTTAGTTTTGTTAGTTTTTCTTATCTTCCACTGTCTCTATTGTACAGTGGAGTTTTGTTATACTGTATGTTTATACTTATATTTACCATTTCTGCTGTAAGTGCATGTTGTGTGTGATGTCTGTATGCTACTGAGACCTTGAATTTCCCCTTGGAGATCAATAAAGTATGTATGTATCTATCTATCTATCTATTAAACCAATTTGCCTGTGCTCTCAAAAACAATTATACAAATCTGTCAGCTTCAGTCAGTAGGTTGAATTGAAGACCCAGATGCAGAAGTAAAGGTGATTTTTTTACTTGTATATCTTGAGCATTACAGGTAACCACTGAATTTGTGAAACTAAAATAACAAAAACTAATATGTACTAAGCTAGTACATAGTCAATACATATTAGATCACTTTAAAGACTGACAGATGCAAATGCTGTAAATAAAGGTAATCAAGGGGTCTGCTGGTGAACAAAGTCTTTGAAGTCCAAGTTAGGAGTCCAGAGCCCTCGCCAGCACCCAGCTTGTCTGGATCACCTACATGGAAACTTTGCATAGACAAGAAGTGTTGTTTCAAATTTGTGTTTAACAAATAAACGGCATCAATAAGACTTTCAGACGTCAGTTATAACTAACAACAGTTATGGTGACTAGCTAACGTTATCGCTTGTTATCGGCTCCATGTTCAACGTATAGTCAATGGTTCATGGTGCTTCACAATTTTACCTCCACTAGCTAATGCTTTGGCTGAAGTTATCATCTGAATGAACGCTTTTCTGTCTTAAATGTGACAACCCAAAGACTATATAAATTGACAACGGACTAAGCATTCTCACAGAGAGTATTTACAAAAGGTTTTTTGAAGAGAACACATGCTTTGTTACCCCAGTAGGTTTGTGAACTAATGTTAACGTGCTTAACGTTACAGCTGTCTGATCATTGACTCAAACACCTGGCTAGTATGGCAAACGTTAAGCTAACTCACAACGGGAGCACAATTGATTTTCACTAACGTTAACTTTATTCAAGTTAACTAAATTTATGTGTGTGCTTCAGCCATTCGGTCATCATTTTCGACATAAACTTATTTGAAATGATTTGACGCTAACGCAGCCTATAGCTGCTACAGTGCCCACTAACATGGATGCTATAATGCTAACATCTACATGAAATAGTAGTGGAATGTCACTTACCTGAAAAACTGGAGCGAAGTCTTCTTAAAGTGTCGGTTAGTAGGCTTCAGTTAGTAGCAACCCAATTTATGTCAGATATTTGAATAAAACATTTTCAGAAAGAATGTGGTGTGTAGGATCACAGCCAAGACATAATTTCGGAGTTTCCTCCACTCAGCTAGTGATTTCGTCTGCTGCCTCGACACCAGCCGTCAATCAAGTTGACCACGCCCTTAATTATTCATACATTTAATATCTAAATGCGATCTAAACTAACGAGTTCGAAAAAAAATCACCCTCTCACAGTTGTCAGGCACTCGGGAACTACCAACAAATACAATAAAAGTCCATGGGACCAACCTGTAAAAGCATGAATTTATGCTGTGAAAACGGTCATTTTAACATGGGGGGTCTATGGACATTTGCTCCCTTTTGGGACCTGCCCCTAGCGGATTTTCGATGTATTGCAATTTTTCGCATTTCCAGGGAGGCTTCATTGTTCAAATTAGAATGTTGCCGCTTGGGGGCCACACAATAAATTAATTTATGTTACTATACACCAACTGGCCTGTAGGTGGCCGGAGACAGTTTTCTGTGAATATCTCGAGAACCGTAGCACCTTTTTTTTGTATGTTGGTCTTAAGGGGACATGTCAACCCATCCCATTACCACTTATGTCATGTATAGCGCCACCTAGTTAAAAATTAAAAAGCAAAAAATTAGGTGTTTTCATCACAATATCTCTGGCTGACATGGTCAAAACTGCACGGAATTGAAAGTGTAGGATCATTATGACACCCTCCGAATGCATGCCAAGTTTTGTGAACTTTCGTTCATGGGGGGCCTTACAATAAAATAATTTATGTGTACATTTAGTGACCGTACACCAACAAGGATTCCCGGGACACTGAAAGACCGGGGTACACGAAACTTGGTGGGCATGTAACCCCACATAGATAGCATGGAACCATCATTTTTTCATTTTGATCTGTAGCCCCCCCCCGCTGGACTGGACCCCCGAAAGGAGGGTAGGGCAGACACAGTTTTCTGTGAATATCTTGAGAACCGTAGGGCCTAGGATGACCAATTTTTTCCGTATGTTTGCCTCCAGGGGTCATCTTAACCCATTCCATGTGCACACATGTGCATAAACAGATACACACGCACACACATACATTCACAGTAATCATACGTATGACACATACTCACACAGTAGACATATGTACGCATGCATGCACATGCACAAACACAGGCACATACGCAGGCACACACACAAGCACGCACACACACACACACACACACACACACACATAAACATAAACATGTACACGCACACATGCACACAAGAATTTCTCAGAATTATGAACAGGCAAGATGGGGGTGGGGTTGTATAAAATGAATTTTACATGTGAAATCTATGAACTAATCATGTTTTGGTACTTGTTGTCTAGCAGATACCATTGAAAATTGAGTGTGGATAATGCAATTTAGTGAGACAGTAATCATATAGGCCTTTCAGCGTGATTTATTTTTGTGGAAAAAATGTGCTGGACTGGGCGGCAGTCATATTTTGTACCGCTCTGCGGTACATCTAGTTTCTTGTATTTCAGACTGCTGTTTTGCTTTTTTTGTATTTCAGTCTGCTGTTTTGCTTGAATTTTGTCAGTAAAACTTGGACCGTTGTGTGTTTGTGTTTGTTTGTTCGTTTGTGTGTGTCTGTGTGTGTGTGTGTATGTGTGCATGCGTTTGTGTGTTTGTGACTGATATCTGACTTTCTGAACCGCTGAACATCTTTTCTCTTTATATGTGTGATTCTGTGTGCTTAAGTGTGGCTATCAGAGATGCCCCAACCCTGGGCTTGCCATACCATAGTGGGGCTCTGAGCGAAGCAAAGAGCCACCATAACATCCAGACGAAATGCACTTCCACTACTAGCTTGTGCAGGATAGCCGATACATTGAGCTTGAGTTTGAACCTCGACAGGTGAGAAAATCAAACTCTCCCTGCCCCATCCACTGTCAGCGGACTTCTCTTCCCAGAGCTGTGGGCCAAACCTCATTTACTGTACAAGGAAGTTATTAGTATTGCATTTTTGATTCTGCGCAAAGTGTATTATATGGACATATTTTATGGAGTGGCTATACGCATAAAGACGACAAGAAAAATAATAATAGTAATAAAAAAAAAGAAGCTTGGATCCATTCGCTGACGGCCCAGATGGATTATTTAACAACCAGCAATTAAGCAGACAACATCCCAGTCCCTCTAGGCACACACACACACACACACACAAACACACACACAAACACACACACACAAACACACGAGCGAAATACTCCTGTGCTGCTCTCGCAGAACCCACACAGAGTGCGTTCTTTTAGTGTTCTGGACTAACAATAGGTGGCTCTCACATTGCAATTTCCCCGTGGCCAGTCTCTGACTGTCTGAACGGGATGCAAATGTTGCCGTGGTAGCGGAGATGGAGAGTGGTGGTGGAGTGGTAGTGAAGTCAAGGGCCTCTGCCTGGAATGTGTTGGCCACAGAGAGTCACACAAACACACCAGCGGCATTGAGGATGACGGCAAGTGTGTGTGTGTGTGTGTGTGTGTGTGTGGAGGGGGGGTGCTCTGTAAATGAGCCCAAACAGAGGGGACGAGGGTTATTTTTCCGTTATTTTCTGTCCGAGACTGTTGAGGTTAGGAGGGTAGAATAGTCAAGCACTCAGGCTGGAGGCTTATTACCTGGAGCTGGACTGCACTTCTGTTCCCAACATCTTCAGCCATAACATCGATTACCCTCTCTCTCTCACTCACTCACTCTCTCTATCTCTCTCTTTCACTGTGTCATTTAACCACTCTTTCTATCGTCCCATCTTCTCCCTGTCCATTTCATTCCCTACTTTTCTGTGTCTTTCTTTACCTCTGTTTCTTTTCCCTCACTCTACCCTCCTAGCTCTCTCCATCTCATCGTTTTTCAATCCCTCTCTCCGTCTCTCTCACTTACTCTCATATATCTCTATACTTCTTGGCGGCCACTCCTCCACTGGTCTTCCAATTCCCCCTTTTCTCTCTTCTCTTCACTGCCCCAATATGCTGACCTTTTGCTTTTTTCTATTCATCTGTCACCATCCTTCTTTTAGTCTCTCATTCGCTCTACATCTCTTACTCTATAGCGCTCTCTATTCCTCCTCTCATCCTCCAGTTTTTCAGTCCAATACTTTCCCTCTTTTCACCTCTCACTCTCTCCATACCTCTCTCTACATATCTACCCTGATCACTCTCTCCATACCTCCATACCTCCCTACCCTGATCACTCTCTCCACACCTCCATACCTCTCTACCCTGATCACTCTCTCCATACCTCTCTACACTGATCACTCTCTCCACACCTCCCTACCCTGATCACTCTCTCCACACCTCCACACCTCCCTACCCTGATCACTCTCTCCACACCTCCATACCTCTCTACACTGATCACTCCATACCTCTCTACCCTGATCACTCTCTCCACACCTCCATACCTCTCTACACTGATCACTCCATACCTCTTTACACTGATCACTCTCTCCATACCTCCATACCTCTCTACACTGATCACTTCATACCTCTCTACCCTGATCACTCTCTCCACACCTCCATACCTCTACACTGATCACTCTCTCCATACCTCTCTACCCTGATCACTCTCTCCACACCTCCATACCTCTCTACCCTGATCACTCTCTCCATACCTCCATACCTCTCTACCCTGATCACTCTCTCCACACCTCCCTACCCTGATCACTCTCTCCACACCTCCATACCTCTCTACACTGATCACTCCATACCTCTCTACCCTGATCACTCTCTCCATACCTCTCTACCCTGATCACTCTCTCCACACCTCCATACCTCTCTACCCTGATCACTCTCTCCACACCTCTCTACACTGATCACTCTGTCTCTCTCAAGCCCTGCAGAATGTGGAGAGCCGGGTCATTGCAGCACTGAGTTTACACACACACACACACACATTGCATCATTTGACTGATTTTTCTTAGCCCCTCCAGCATGTCAGCTCTCCAGTTGAATCCATCGCGCTTCCTCCCCGCAGGGCGTCCAATTGCTGTCCTGACCGTCATTATGTTACATTTCATCACGCATGCCCTGTCACACGGCCCACACCAAAACAACGGACACTTCTTTTGTCTCTCTCTCTCTCTCTCTCTTTCTATCTCTCACTTTCTCTTAAAATAATATAAAATAAAATAGTGTACACAGACCATTTCCACGACGTTGCCACGGCAACCATTTCCGTGAGGAATGAAAACGGGTCTGTGTGCGTGGCGATGAGCGCGGGAAGTGGGTTCCACCTACTCAGTTCAGCACGGAACAGCTCTCACCACGGGCAAAGTGCCGCCACTCGGCCGACCCACTGCTCCACACACACACACACATATGCACACTCACACACTCTCACACACACACACACTCTCACACACTTACACACACACACACTCTCATACACACACAAACATACATATGCACACTCACTTACTGATATATGCACACACACACATTCGTAATCATTTTAATATATAAATACACATGCACAGACAATGAATTAAATATACATTTCCAAATGAACAAAGAAATACACACATACACTACACATTTAGCACACACACTTCATATATATATAACATTTATATAGCTACCCACATAAGAGCAACTATTTGAGATGCACACTCACACATGCATATATTCAGACACACACACACACACACACACACACAGTGTGATGAACGGGGGTGTTTGCTAGGGGGGCACCTGTGGCCTGCAGGCATTTTTTCCTGCGTAAATGCAACTAAGCAGCAGAGGTCATGAACACACACACACACACACATACACAAAAAACAAATACAAACAAACAGAAACAAGGCACATGGTATACTGTCAGGCAGTCTATCCTTGTTATAAATACCCCTGCATTTATAAATACTTTGCCTGTTCATTTGTTACCTGAAAACATAAGTGTGTTCTTTAGGCCTATTTATCTTCACATACCAGAAACAACCTCTGGACTGCAATCCTGGTGCCTGGACAGATGATTTGACAATTATATTTCATACGGATACAACATTAACCCACTTCAATTATCAATGTAATAGAACAAAATTTAAATGTGTTTGTCAACACTTCTAACCTGGCACGCTGGGTGGCAATTTATTATAACCCTCAGGCCAAAAAATGAATGCATCATGAAATAAATCCCTAATGGTGTGTTTAATAAACATATCATTCCAGATATGATACCATGCAATACGTTAGTATTGCACTCTCCACTGATATAGTTGTGTTGTGTGAGGACTCTTGGCTAATCTCATCTTGTTTGACGTGTTCTCAACATGTCTGCCAGATCCAGGTACCATGGTCCGTTCGAATACCGAGTGCTTCATAGATATGCCAGATAGCTGTGACATGATCATCTTATAGAGTTCCAGGACACCTTCATGACAAGTTTACGTCACTCTCCTGACGAGGGCCTTAAGTAGACTTACAGGGAAGCTACACCAGGCGCATAACTGAAGCATTCCGTTCGCGTCTGCTGCAACAATTAACCTTAAATAGAGGGTTTTTTTGTTGTTGTTGCAATAATCAACAGATCTTTCAACATGTTCAATCAACATGATTTGCAAATGTGTCGGAATATGAATATGGAATACGGAAAATGTTACCCATACATAACAATATTTATAACAATCCATGTCATATAGTTATAATAATCATAATTATTAATTAAATTGAATTAAATATTAAATTGAATTTGTTGATCATTTTCAAAGTAAAAAAAGAAACACTGTTGAGCATAGTAAAAAATATTTGATCATCATGCCCGTGTAAAGAGATTTCTAGTTGTTGATAGCAGAAGCTACCCTGCATCTTAAAGCAACGCTGGCGAGCTCGCTGATTGACAGTAAGCTGCTTTCCTATCCATGCTGGATGGCCGTGCACCAAGACACAAGGCTTCCCAGTTACCCTGTTGTGTTTGTCGTCACATGGTCTGTTGTGTCAGTAAGGCATTGAAAAATCTGTGGCTAAATCCTTACTGCTTACAGCCCACCCCGGCTCCATGATCTCTTACGACCAGGTTCCACCATTAAGACATCATGCATGAGGTCCTCCTCAGTGAAGGTGCATTGTGAACTTTTACACTTAGAGAGAGGCGGTGGAGAACACTTAGAGAGAGGGGGTGGAGAACACTTATAGAGAACACTTAGAGAGAGGCAGTGGAGAACACTTATAGAGAACACTTAGAGAACACTTAGAGAGAGGCAGTGGAGAACACTTATAGAGAACACTTAGAGAGAGGCAGTGGAGAACACTTAGAGAGAACACTTAAAGAGAGGCGGTGGAGAACACTTAGAGAGAGGGGGTGGAGAACACTTAGAGAGAGGGGGTGGAGAACACTTATAGAGAACACTTAGAGAGAGGCGGTGGAGAACACTTAGAGAGAACACTTAAAGAGAGGGGGTGGAGAACACTTATAGAGAACACTTAGAGAGAGGCGGTGGAGAACACTTAGAGAGAACACTTAAAGAGAGGGGGTGGAGAACACTTAGAGAGAACACTTAAAGAGAGGCGGTGGAGAACACTTAGAGAGAGGCAGTGGAGAACACTTAGAGAGAGGCAGTGGAGAACACTTAAAGAGAGGCGGTGGAGAACACTTAGAGAGAGGCGGTGGAGAACACTTAGAGAGAACACTTAAGAGAGAGGCACCTGCAGGTAGCCCCCTCAGAGCCTTAAAGGACACACTCCCAATCTCACAAGTACACTTCAGCGCTGCTTCTTGAGAGAATTAGAAGGGTCCCTTTGATGGCGGGCTCTCAAAAGTCTTCCTCAACGAGAGAGAGAGAGAGAGAGAGAGAGAGAGGCTATTTGATGGACCATTAACACTATAGGGGAGGCACGCTGGAGGTAAATGGGTTGGGTTTTTTTTTTAACCGGTTCCATGGAGATGTGCAAAAATATCGCAGAGGGGCAGGAAGTTAATTAGACTATTAACCACAAGGCTCTTCAGAGACCTGTTTAATCACATCTCACCCTGGCTCAGGTGGATGACTAGGAGCATAGGTGTGTGTGTGTGTTTGTGTGTGTGTGTGTGTGTGTGTGTGTGTGTGTGTGTGTGTGTGTGTTTTTTACATTTTTTTTATGTATTTAAGAGAGAGAGAGAGAGAGAGTATTTAAAAGGTGTGTTTTAGAAGGGAGGGTAAGATCAAACATGTCAGAGCCTGTCAGCAAGCTCGTCTTATTAGCTCTTCAGTGTCTTCCAACTCTGACCCAAATCTGCTCTTTCAAACAGGCTTTTAGAACCAACTGAAGATGGAAAAAAAAACACTAATGGTATCGCTTCAGTATCACTACTACAACAAAATAAAACATATTTTGTCTAATGTATATATTTTGCATGAGAATATTAAACACATTTTCTAACATCTGTGTGGTGATTCTTAGGATGGATGGAGTAAACTGAGGTTTTGATTTGTAACCACAGACTGTAATCCTAACTGAAGTGTTCCTTTCGCATAGCGTCTAGGCCTGTCAAACTCGATTCCTTTTAAGGATCCGGGTTATTCTGAGTCACTCACTAAACTGATCCGGGTTGAACGAGTCACTTGAGTCAGTATTGCTAAATCGCAAAGAAATTCAGTCCTACGTTCAAGCAGTGCAGTGGGGTGGTTCATTTCGTTAAGTGCCTTCTCATGTTGGATGTGGATCCTCCATGATTTGAAACCAGGTTTTTGCAGTACTTGCATTTAGCCTAAGAGTTTTGGTCTCCTGGTCAAAGTGCATCCACACATTGTTCATCTTTTTGGTGCTCATGTTCAGAAACTTTGATCTTATTGACAGGGAGGGTAGCCTATATTATAATAATTAATTATTTGTTGTTGTTTTGTTAACAATAGAAAATTTGCCTAGGTCTAATGCTACTCTGCTACAATGTTTATTACCACTACTATATACTAATAGTAGGCTACTAGGAATCTATTCTAATAGGTATTATAGGCAGCTAATAGGCCTACTAGGCAACTAATATTATTAGCCTATTAATCATAGCTATATATATATATATATATATATATATATATATATATATATATATATATATATATATATATATATATATGTGTATAGCTATGATATGTATCATGTTAGGTAGCCTAATATAATATAATATAATATAATATAATATAATATAATATAAAATAGCCTAATATAATAGCATCAAAATCTCCACCCACTCACGGGAAAGAAAGCAGTTTGAGCCAGACTGTTTATTTATTGTCTTAACCTAGCCTAAGCAATTGCCTTTCAATGTATTGCATTTTAAAGTAGGCTATGCGTGCAGAATATATGTTATTTCAGAAGTGAAAGCATGGCTTTGGTTGTGGATTTTCTTTTAACCTTGACGAGGAGTTACTCGCACCTCTAAAGATCCACTCATGACAACGTAGCCGGCTGATTCGGCTGACTCGCACTCATAACAACAACGTAACCGGCCCGCTTGGCTGATCCGACTGGCTAGCCTACTCTCCATACAGAGCTTGCAATGTTTCAGACTGTCTTCGCGACCTAATTGCATTTTAAAGTAGGCTATGCGTGCAGAATATATGTTATTTCAGAAGTGAACGCATGGCTTTTGTTGTGGATTTTCTTTTAACCTTGACGAGGAGTTACTCGCTCCTCTAAAGATCCACTCATGACAACGTAGCCGGCTGATTCGGCTGACTCGCACTCATAACAACGTAACCGACCCGCCCTGCTGATCCAACTGACCCGGCTAGCCTGAGCAGCTCCATACAGAGCTTGCAATGTTTCGGACTGTCTTCGCGACCTAATTGCATTTTAAAGTAGGCTATGCCTACGTGTAGAACATTGTATGCTATTTCAGAAGTGAAAGAATGGCTTTTGTTGTGGATTTGCTTTTCACCTTGACGAGGAGTTACTCGCTCGTCTACAGATCCACTCATGACAACGTAGCCGGCTGATTCAGCTGACTCGCACTCATAACAACGTAACCGGCCCGCCCTGCTGATCCAACTGACCCGGCTAGCCTGAGCAGCTCCATACAGAGCTTGCAATGTTTCGGACTGTCTTCGCGACCTAATTGCATTTTAAAGTAGGCTATGCCTACGTGTAGAACATTGTATGCTATTTCAGAAGTGAAAGAATGGCTTTTGTTGTGGATTTGCTTTTCACCTTGACGAGGAGTTACTCGCTCGTCTACAGATCCACTCATGACAACGTAGCCGGCTGATTCGGCTGACTCGCACTCATAACAACGTAACCGGCCCGCCCTGCTGATCCAACTGACCCGGCTAGCCTGAGCAGCTCCATACAGAGCTTGCAATGTTTCGGACTGTCTTCGCGACCTAATTGCATTTTAAAGTAGGCTATGCCTACGTGTAGAACATTGTATGCTATTTCAGAAGTGAAAGAATGGCTTTTGTTGTGGATTTGCTTTTCACCTTGACGAGGAGTTACTCGCTCGTCTACAGATCCACTCATGACAACGTAGCCGGCTGATTCGGCTGACTCGCACTCATAACGTAACCGCCCGGCCCAGCGATCCGACTAACCCGGGTATACAAAGCAGCTCCATTAAGAGCGTGCAATGTTTCGGACTGTCTGCGCGACCTAATTGCATTTTAATATGCTACATCTATACACCAAATCTAAAGTATGCCTAGGCTACATGCAGAACATTGAATGTTATTTAAGAGTTGAAGAATGGCTTTTGTTGTGGAATTGCTTTTCACTTTGAGGAGGAGCTACTCGCTCGTCTACAGCCACTCATGACAACGTAGCCGTAGCCGACTCGTACTCAATGTAGCCTAACCGGCCGGCTGATCCGACTAACCCGGCTCTGCGGGAAGTTAACCAGTTATCTCAGACTGCCTGCTCACTCAGTCGCTTGAGTTGATTTGTGGAGTTGTGGTTATCCTACTTACGAAATTGTTACATTTTTGGCAGCTATGATGGCTAGTAGGCTAGCTAATGTTGCAAGAGGTTTGTGTGTGGCGCTGTTTATCGTTTTAGATTGAATTGTAGTAGGACTCAACTGATCTGAGTTATTGATACTAGAGACTCGCGACTCATGGGTTAATTTAAAGATACGGGTGAAAGATCCGAGTGAATCACGACTCAAACAGGCGTAATAGCGTCTGCTGCAGCGTAACTGAAGCTTTCCATTCGCATAGCGTCTGCTGCAACAATTAGCTTCAACTATTATCAATGGAACTGACTACACCAGACGTGTATGTTCAAAAACAAATATCTTCTAAAACTATGTTTACACAACGCAAACACCACGCGAACGGACCAAGCCGGTCTGGCCTGGGTGTTGGTTAGTCCTCATAGTGTCCATGTCTGTTGCCTGAAAACCACCTACTCAGAATATTTGTGAGCGTGTTTGCAAACGTTCGCAGCAGACTCAAAGCAAACAGAAAAACTGTTTGAGAATGTTCATTAATGTTTGTCTTTGATATTTTGAATGTGTAGGATATAAACTGAGGATTTCAAGTGTAAATCAGTGTATGGCTTTTGTGCTAATTGATTTGTAAGTAAGGGATAATGTATTGTCCGCCAGTAATTATCAGAAAATAAGTCCCGACAGGGAGAACAGTACCCCGACGCGCAGCGGAGGGGTTTTGCTTCGACCTGAAGGACAATACATTATCCCGCTTATTACACGGCTACTTGCCAAAACGAGAAAAGAAACCCAACACAATGAATCTTTAAAATTGATTTTGCTACCGTTTCGTGTCTTCCGCTGACAAAATAAATAGTTCGCCACACAGATAGAACTTGACAGTTTCAGGTGTTGCGTGGCAACGTCTTACTAGCTTACTTTCCCTTTCAATGAAATTCCATTGCAATAAGCGAACGGAATTCTTGCGGAGGGCTATGAAATACGTTAATCAACCTGTTGCCATTGACAGCGGTGATTATATACTTAGCCGGTGATTTATATAGATTTAACATAGGCCCTAACGTTGGGCAGGCCCATTCATGTGAATGGAACTTTCTGCAGCACTCCGAAGAGCCGTGTAATAAGAAAACGTAATAAATAATAAAGTCAAGGCTCAGAATACATCATGAATACAAGGCAATCCCTGTCTTTGTATATTCCCCACCAAGGTCGTTTGTGTGCTATTATTTAACTAATTCATTTAGTAGGCACAGGATGGATGATACAGTATCGGATAGATACCAGTTAAGACAAATTATTATTAATCAAATGATAGCAAAAGACAATATTACCATTCATTCACATCAAACTTTTCCAGATCAAGATTTTTTACTTGTTTTGCCTATGACCTTGGTTCTGAAAATAAGCTACTGCATGGCTCACGTTCAGAGAAAAGAATACTAAACCAACCCCTGAACTTACATTATGTACAGGGACTGTTGAGGCTTGTTAATATTTTTCAAGGTTGTGTTGGAAAAGATAACATCAGAAAATGAACACATTTCATTCTTTGAGGTGGCCTTCGGGAGCTCATATATCTTCAGCTCAGCATACACTGCGAGCAATAAAGCAACCCAAGGCAGTGTGTGTAAAGATTTAAGTTTGACAAAGTCTAAGATTTGGAGAAAAGATGCTGGTGCCCTCGGAGGGGCCACACAGAGAGGTTTGCATAGTTCAATTCAGAAAAAGATAACAGTAGGGAATTGAACTGTTTGGGTTTTTTCTCTGTTAGTATGCTAAAAGGTTGTATGTGTGTATGCGTGTGTTATTGTGTGAGTGTGTGTGTGTGTGTGTGTGTGTGTAAAGAGCTAAAAAAGAGGACGAGAGAAGTGTCGTTTCAGACAGAACCAGACAGTTTCCATCTAACCTTTCACTCCACATAGAGACATCCAACGTGAGCTAAATCATTCATTAGCTTCTCGGCCAAATAAAAAGGGAAGAGAGAGGGGAAAAGATTATAAGGAAAAAAAAACATGAAGGTGTATTTCCTTAATATTTCAGCAGAATTTAATGGATTTCTTTTTTTCATCTCTTTCTGTGACTTTCGCATGTTTATTCTGTTCATTGCGCTGTCTCTCTCTCTCTCTCTCTCTCTCTCCTTACTTACCTTTTCTTGCTCTCACTCACTTGCTAAAGCATCCATTTCCTATGCGAGATGCAACCGAAAATAAGAAACATTTCGAAGAATGACGCGCATGAAGAAAGAGAGAGAGAGAGAGAGAGAGAGAGAGAGAGAGGAAAAAAGGTCAGAGCTTGGCTTCGGAGCTTTTAGTGGCCCCGGCCAGCCATCTGACTCCACTGCCATCCTCGCCACTCAGTCCCATTTGCAAGGACACAGGGATGCATATTCACCCACCCACACACACCCACAAACACACACACACACACACACACACACACACAAACACACACACACAAACACACTAAGCTGACTTTCTGAACTCTTCCTCATAAACTAGGCCGTCATCTTCCTCTCATCGGGCAGTCTAGCGTTAATCAAAGCAAATACATTGTGAGTGATAAGAATAATAGTCCTCTCTGTGGCGCGCTGATTATAGGAGACAGACTGGGAAAAAACGCACGGTGGTATCGGTTTTGGCTTAAAGAGCTGTCATAATGATTTTCTATATGAGATAGCGGGAGAGAAGCATATGATGCAGGGTGAATCTGGTGGGATTTAGATAAAAAGGAATGCTAGCAAAGCCATCTAAGTCCCGTCAGACAGCTTACTGTATTGAATCCTAATGGACTTTCCAAACAGCTAACGGCAACAAACTTCTGTAGTGTGATCGCTCACTTGAGGTTTACTGCAACTTATGAAGTGGAGAGATGTAGAACTTAGGAATGTAATGCTATTACGCTATGATTGTGTGTGTTTGTGTGTGGTTGCACACGCGCGCATGTGTAACCCTAATGCTCTTGCTCGCAGAGACTACTTACAGAATATATACGCTACAGAAGACTAAGATTAGCATATGTCACAAACAATGACCTTTGTGATGTATAGAAAAAGCATTAATAGCATTAAGCCATTTAATGATGGATATTTTGCCGTTGCTATTGTCCAGGATTTGTGTGACTCAGACTGCTGTCTGCAGGCATCCCACAGTAGTTGGCAGTTTATGCTAATTGTCTTTAAAGCTGACCTTATACTGATGAGCAGCCTACTTCAAATTGGGGCCCCTTCGCAGGTCTGTAGTCACGGTGTGTTACGGCATGCCGACCCTGTAGTCACGCTTAGCAACGGAACTGTAGTCACGCTTAGCAACGGTGCAATAATACAGTAATCGCTGTGACAGGACCATCAGCTTGTTTCAAAGTCACTTTATTGTGTGGATGAATGCACATGGGCCATCTGGCATGTGTGTGTGTGTGTGTGGTCATTTGACCAATTTTGCACAATGTCTGGCCAAGAGGAGGCCGATGTCCAGTTCTCTGAATGAACAACATGATTTAGGGCACAGAGAGAGCGCTGCTTGAGAAAGAATAAGAGACTGACTGACTGACTGATTGAATGAATGAATGAATGAATGAATGGATGGATGGGTGGGTGGATGGGGGAATTAATGGATGAATGCAAACAGAAATTGAGATAGAAAAATATACAGATAGATAAATAGATTTATCAAATAGATAAATAGTTTATCATGTAGACCCTTAGGCCATCGGTCTCCTCACCATAAATCCAATCCAGCATCCATCCAAGAGCTCCATATCCCCTGATATCCATATCCCCTTGCATTTGGCAGAGGCCTGCAATTCGGATAATGACATTAGGGAGATTACAAAATCTCAAATAGGTGGTTTGGCTTGGCTCACGCACCATACCTGGAGGATTGCCTGGATGCACATATGTAAATGCATACGCTCTCACCATGTTAAAGAGGTGTCTGGATGCACATGTGTAAATGCATACAGTATGCTCTCGCCATGTTAAAGAGGTGTCTGGATGCACGTGTGTAAATGCATACAGTATGCTCTCGCCATGTTAAAGAGGTGTCTGGATGCACATGTGTAAATGCATACGCTCTCGCCATGTTAAAGAGGTGTCTGGATGCACGTGTAAATGCATATGCTTTCGCCATGTTAAATAGAGGTGTCTGGATGCACATGTGTAAATGCATACAGTATGTTCTCGCCATGTTAAATAGAGGTGTCTGGATGCACATGTGTAAATGCATACAGTATGCTCTCGCCATGTTAAATAGAGGTGTCTGGATGCACATGTGTAAATGCATACAGTATGCTCTCGCCATGTTAAAGAGGTGTCTGGATGCACATGTGTAAATGCATACGCTCTCGCCATGTTAAAGAGGTGTCTGGATGCACATGTGTAAATGCATACAGTATGCTCTCGCCATGTTAAAGAGGTGTCTGGATGCACATGTGTAAATGCATACGCTCTCGCCATGTTAAAGAGGTGTCTGGATGCACATGTGTAAATGCATATGTAGGGTATCACAGTGCCACACGGTTGAGACAGAAAGAAAAAGCTTTATGAGCAGTCATGCCACTGTGCTTTTCCACACGGAGCAGTCATGCCACTGTGCTATTCCACACGGAGCAGTCATGCCACTGTGCTATTCCACACGGAGCAGTCATGCCACTGTGCTTTTCCACACGGAGCATTAAATGCCACTGTGCTATTCCACACGGAGCAGTCATGCCACTGTGCTTTTCCACACGGAGCATTAAATGCCATGAGCGCATAAAATGAAAGAGATGGATTCTGCAGGATGGGAGATCCTTGAGGCCTGTACACGTACACACATAAAGAAAAGCAACACACACACACACACACACACACACACACACACACAAACACAAACACACACACACAATAAATTCCTGCATTTTAAGAGGCACACTGAGGAAAAGGAAGGGTCAGACACTGAGCCATAAGTTGACTGATGATCTGTCTAATTCGCCCCCCCCCCTCCCATTTGTTTTCAACTGAACCCCTTGTAGCCCAGCACTGCAGTCAAGCGCATGACACTGCATTTAAGCTCCCCGTGTGATTTACGAGTGGAGGTGGTGGCAGGGACGGGCGGGCGGGCGGCGCCATTACGAACGAGTGGCGCCAATCGGCACGGCCACGGCCCCTGACCTCATCTCGTTTCTGTCTCCCCTACCTTGGCGCCAGGAGGCTGTTTGTGCGATATAGAGTAGAGATGGTTGCTGGTGACTGGGCTTGGGTGAGGTCTTTTGTTCCACTGGTTGGTCACAGATGCAGAGTCTCTCCAGAAGTCCTCTCCTATAGCCATCTACCTCATACACCTCACATCACATCCTTCCCAAAGATGTCGTGCCACCATATGTCATATTGCTCTTGGGTGCTCCTTGTTGGTGCTCCTTGTTGGTGCCCCCCCCCCCCCCCCCCCCCCATAAATGCACAAATAGGCTGACACCAGACATAAATTCACTGCATTTCTTACATCCAGTAACTATATGCATGTGACAATAAACTTCCTTGTATCCTATATGTTTTAGCTCCCATATTGGCAACAGGAAGCTGCTTGTAAAACAACTGAGGGTCACTTTATTTTTTTTGGTATTTTCATCTTACTTGATACTGGCT
Organism: Alosa sapidissima; assembly: GCF_018492685.1. Classification (NCBI taxonomy): domain Eukaryota; kingdom Metazoa; phylum Chordata; class Actinopteri; order Clupeiformes; family Clupeidae; genus Alosa; species Alosa sapidissima. Next base: position 24,250,870 of record NC_055976.1, on the reverse strand, counting down.
CCCATACAGTGCAGGTAATACATAATCACCTTTATGACAGGAATCGTGGGAAGGGACCACTGATTCCTATTTTAATCCCGTAAGATTAGCGGATGGTAAGGATTTCAATGTTGACTCCGCGCAAACCGCTAAACTCAATCATCAACCTTTGGTTGCTAGGTTACGGGGACGCTGGCGAGACACGCCGCTCCGTCTGGCATCATGTTTTTGTTTGTATTTATGTAATGTTTGTAATTTTATGTAATGTTCTGTTAATTTTTTGTATTTATTTTTCTAGTTAAATGTATTCACTCTTTATTTATGTTATTTTCGATCGTTTTTGTGTTATTCTTAGTCCTTTTTTCTGATTAACAAACTCGGCTGACACCATCAACGTCAAGTTAACGTTAATCAGCTTCCATTGGGCTGATGAGCGCCTTGGCTAGCCTGCTTTATGTCTCTGAAGTCCCTCATCCATCCGTGACGCTGCACATCCAATGTCTGGACGGAGGGATTGCTCAGCAAGGGTGCCTAACTTCAATCTGCAAGAGATCTGCAGCTGCCACGACCACCGAGCTGCGGCTGACATGCGAGCTGCCATGCTAGCATCTACCGGTGCCTGGAGTCTGGATTGAGTGCTAAGAAACTCTGATGACAGTGTCAACCATGAACAACAAACAACAAACGGTCACTGTCTAGGACCACCGAGCTGATAATCAGCAGGGTCGCCCATCACAAATTCGGACTGTCTAGTCCTTCCACTGCTCTCCAGACTGCCAGTGAATTCTCCGGGTTGGTCAGTTATAAAGAACTTTGTTGGTGTTGCATCGTGAAGACACAGCTGTGCGAAGTTTCCACGCGGGTCATCTTTGCCTTTGGACATTTTCAGCCGGTTGGAAATTGGACTAATTTTATTTTTAATTTTTATTTATTTTATTTATTAATTTGTTTGTTGTATGTCTTGGTGTTACGGGTACGCTGGCGACTACGCCGCTCCGTCCGGCATCTTTTGTGTTTGTTAGTCTGTGTCAATGACAATGTCTTATATGTGGAGTGCTTTGGGTTGCACTCTGTGCATGTTAAATGCGCTATACAAATAAATCTGACTTGACTTTGACTTGCATGAGAGAGCAGGAAAAGTAGGGAGGGATGAGTCCACCCATCTGACTGTGAGGTGCGCATAGATCATCTGTGCTGCCTGCATCTAAAGGAGCTAGCACTGTAGAGGGATATAAAAGCTATAACCACTGCCACTAGCACCACACCTCATTAAACAGTGTATTCTTCCTCCTTCAGATGGAGAGAAAGGGACAAGGTTACCACGCTGTGTGCACACAGTCGTGTGCGTGACTAGAGAAATACTCCACAAATGACAGGGACATTAGCCTTTAGGACAGTAGTGTTCTGCTAATATAGTCTTGGCAGGACACTCAGCCACTGCAGTCTAAAGCACAGCAGCACAACTGAACTTAGAGTATTGTATCAAGCGTTGACGTTTTACAGCTCATTTGACTTCAACTAAGATCCACTTCACTTACTGTTCTGTACAATCAAGGAGAAACTATACTTAGGTGCCCGGCAAATAAAGTCTCTCCAGAACTTTAAACTTTGTAACACTGGTAGAAAAAAAAAGATAAACTGTATTTTTTTGTTTTACGTCTTATCGGTGGACCCTGACAGACTCGGTGCCTCAGATCATTAAATTACCACAGAGAGATGAGGAGGGGAAAGTGAGTCATAGAAAAGTCTCTGGAGAGAAAGAAAACGCTCCGTATACAGAGAGAGAGTCAAGTGGTTCGAGATAGCCCTCACAGCCTATGTATGACAGCTTTTAAAGTACTGACAGAATGATATGCATTAACCCAAGTCTCCACGTCCAGCCCGGGAGAAGGTCACTGAATCTTAGGGTGTAATCATTGTCATCAGGGGACATTTGGACAACTTGCTTTCTTCCTGCTGTTTCATCCATTAGCTCAGTTTCTCATTCATCATCACACACACACAGAGAGAAGGAGAAATCCCACTGATAGCTGCTGTTAAGTATAACAGTGCCCAGTGGTAATTCGATGCATGGGCGACTCTTTTTAAATGGTAAGTCGGCTGCCAAAAGGTGAATTTAGATATTAGCTTTTTATCTCAAAAGAATGGTATTTGGCAAAATGGTTAAAACATCTATTTCAAGTGTGTGTCTGTAAGAATGTAAGTATTTACTCTGCGTAAATTAGAGATATAATTAGTATAAGTGGTATATAGTGGTGTAATTAGCACACTTTTTCTCAAGACTATAGAGTTTTTTTAATTTTTTTATTTAGGAATTATTGATGGGTCAATGTAAAGCAAAAGTAATCACCACACTAGGAAAGTGTGTGAACGATGAAGTGAACAATAATGTGCCTTGGGAATGAGTTTATTAAATGGTTTGTTTATCATGCTAATTAAATGGTGGCCCTTTGGCAGTAGCATTAGTGACAAAGGCCATGAACTGATTCAAGGTTGTTATCACCAGTCAAAAGAAAGGAAGCGAGTGATTGTGTGCCAGGTAAAGACACAGATGGCACATCAATTTTCTTATTTATTTATTTACCTACTGTATAAATGCATCGATTCACATGTAGCCCTGAAAACAACTGAAATTCAATCAAGCACTTTGCCAGATTGAATTTCTCCAATGCTGACTACTCAGTACAAAGTCCGCCATGTCAGGACAAGACATTATTACATGCATCCATTTTGTGTGCTTAAGGGATGTTGGCAGGAGCTCCGGGGCTGCACCACATTGTGCTGAATATTGTTTTTTTTTTTTTTTTATTATGAAGTGGATCTATTCTGGGACTGAAGGCTATTGAGATATAACTGTTCTGGGACCTGCTCTTATAGGTTTGAAAAGAACAGCATGAGAGGGTGGGAGAGAGAGAATTGTGTAGGGAAAGAATAGATTGGGGGAAAAGTGTGGATTTGGCCTCTGCCCTAGCTGCCTGGCTGGTAGTTTAGATAGTGCCAAGTGACGCCCCATGGCCTCCTCACTGCCAACACAAGCGTCATCACCGACACCCCTCCGCCTGAGGCTGGCACCGCTAATGGCATCTCGGCGGGCAGGCCAACACCCCCAATGGGCAGGAAACAATTGGGGTCGGCCATTTGTCACTGCGAAAGGCGTGCTTTTTCCATTATGATTAACATTAATAATTTGTGCCTTTGCTGGATAGCTGGAGAAAAGAGAGAGAGAGAGAGAGAGAGAGAGAGAGAGAGAGAGAGAGAGAGAGAGACCTTTGGTTCCATTAGCCGGTCATGTAAATGGTGGAATGTCACAGAGCATTGAGAGGGACTGTAAACAACTGAAAGGATCGGAGAAGTGATGCAACAGCTGAAATTCTAATGACCTTTCATGGTGTACAGTTTGGCCATCGAGTAGTTCAAAGGAAAAGGCACTTTTTTTCTTGGAGTTGAGGAAACTGCCTCCCTCTTTGGAACTTTTGAATTATATATTACAGCAGCTTGGCAGGATTGCAATCATTATTATGGTTATTATTATGACTTTGTAACAGTAATTACCGCTCAAAATCTGGAACAGCACAACTGTGACGTAATAAAATATGATTCTGACCTTGACAACAAGCCCAGAATATATGAAACCATGAAAAAATAAATTGAAAAAGAATCATAGGTGCAAATGGACCTGTTATCAACTGTTTATAACATCAGTGGACATGATTTGATGTCAGATTGTGACACATTGTAGAATAGTATTTTGTCATGCAATAGTTGCAGGACTCAAACTAAACCTGAAAAGCAGCGATGTCCAATCATAACGCTATTGCACACTTTAATCAAGACAAAAAAGCCACTCATCAGAAAAGAAAAAATAATTGGCATCACAGCCCACAACTCTGAAACAGTCAATTAGTTCATTTAAAACAGTCACCATGAGCTCACAGCTGGACCTGTTAGACCAAATAAGACATATTAGCCAATGATCAAACACCAGCATGAACAAAGCTGGTCCATGATTGCTCCTGAGGGTTTATGGTTATGGTTATGGATTTTACAGTCGCCTTTGTCCAAAGCGACACATAAATACAAACAACATAATAATATTTAAATTTAACATCGGTCAGCCTTGCCATATGAGTCATCGGTGCTCTGTGGGAACCAAAATGGTGTAATGCAAACCTAGATGGCTTGACGCCAAGTCAAGCAGGCCCTGGCTCAGATGTGGCTCTGACCCCTGTATGCACCGGAGTCATATTGTGGGATATTTTTGGGATGGGAAGAGAGGCATTTGTTGTGCTGTTGACAATTCTATCATTGAACACAAACCTCTGGCGAGGAAAACCCTGCCCTCTTCAAATGCAGAAAACAATAGCGTTTCTTCTGCAGATATGTCAATTAGAGTGGTTCTGCAAAACAAATAGACACTGGCAAATATGCTTTTCTCACCACTCTCTGTCTTCTAACATTGTTAAATGCAACCTGTTCAACAAAAGCCATTTACTGCCGACAGCCTCACAGCATAGCGACTATGGGAGCTCATTAATCAGGTAACAGTGCCAACAGATACTGCCAAGAATGTATTTCACAAAATGATCATCTCTATAACATGAACTAAATTAGTGTCTTCTCACTCTATAACATGAACTAAATTAGTGTCTCATGGCACCACAGAACAGCCAGAAAGGTACTAGTTATGTTAGTGTGTGTTTTTCTTGTTTTTGTACAGTATGTGTTGTAAAATAACAAGAAAATCTATCTATCCATCTATCTATTTGTCTATCTGTCTGCCTGTCTGTCTGTTTGTCTATCTATCTACTGTAGCTGTCTGAAGAAACTGGTCTATCACTCACAATTACAACCAAAGGCTTGGAAGACTAGTGAACCTGTTTTGGTACACTAACCATAAAATCCAATACCATTTAATTTAATCAATACCAGAAAAATAAAATTATTCTCAGTCGCTCAGAAAAATAAAATTATTCTCAGTCAGTTTTTCTCAGTCGCTTTGGGACATTTCTCGAATCATCCTCGACAGTAAGTACATTTCTCAAAACAATTCGTACAAGTAGCAAAAAAACCATGGATTACCTGCAAAAGCCACTCTCTTGCTCAAAATCCTTAGTTCATCTCTCAAAATGAAATATTGTCAATGAACATGTCAGTGCCATCAGAATTACAAGTCCTTGTGTCATTGTGTATGGATAAGACAGTCAAATTGCCATGTCATGTCACTGTTATCAATATAACAGTGTACTCTGGAGGGATGTTCTGATGTAAACTATGGCTAAAGTTTTGATGACAATCATTGTAAATTGTAGGTTACACCTTAGTGTATGTGGGAGTTTGATTGCAAGAGACTGGACAAGATTCACATTTACGCTTTTACTGTTTGTACTGTCATTTGTTGACAGGCCTTGTCATTGTGATACAGAAAGGAAAATACAGCACTGCATAGCACAAAACAAAAGTAGAAATGTGAACATAGGACAATCTCCTTAGGGAAAACTGTACATGCAGTGTTGTAGGAATTACAGTGTGGTCTTCCTACTCCTTCTGACATTCCTGTCTGTTGGGCCACAAATTCTCATCCACATCAATGAATATCATCTTGCTTGACATATTGCGACAACCTGTTCAACCGTTTTGCATGTAAAGACTTATGCTATGAAATAATGCCTTAATGTTGTGGGGGGGTGAGACTATTCAACAGAGACCCATTATAACACTTTTCAAAGAAATTAGAAACTGCTTTTTGATGAGCACAAGTGACATAATGATGTGAAAATTGAACAGGTAGTTTTGAGAATTTCAATTCTGATCTGAGATGTACCAAAATGACTGAGACAAACTGTAAAGGGAACTTTACGTTGGAACTGTGTTGGTTGTGCCATGTTTAAAAGTGTAATCACAAGCTCTTTTGGGTTCACCTCTCAAGTACACGAAAGGCCAGAGGGCTGAATGGTGGCTATGTTACAAGTAAACAACAACAAAAAGAAAAGAAAACAGAGAAGTAAGGAGGAGTGTTGCTAAGCAGAGTTTGCACTTATACTGACTAAAAAGGACTTGTGTCTTTCAGCTCTCTGAAAGATGGATTATCCAGATAAAGACATCAGACAGCGATTAGTGCTTTTGCTTGCAAGCATGGCCTAGCTTTGTTTACTCTCTTAGGGAATTTCTCAATTATTTTTACCTGGGTAGCGAGGGTTTTATGAACGCTTTATGTGTGACTGTTAGTGGCAGAGAACAAAAAAAAACAGCAAATAAACCTGTATTATTATTTCTGTGTTATTATTTCTTTATTTTTGAATCTTAAAGTGTAGTAATTATGAAATGTAGACAACTGAAGTGGGAGACAAATAATACATTCACTGGGGTACAGTACATGTTCCACCACCTCCAAACTCCTCTCCCTTGCTATGCAGAAAAAGTTTTGAACTGCAGACATTGGAAATGTCATGCCCATTAAAGGAAGTGCTCTTAGAATGACGTGCCCTATTTTAGCTTCAGTTCCACACAGGAAGTTACTGAATTAAATAACAAAAGGTACTCTTTCACTCTGTAACCTGTTGTCCATGTAAGCACCTCTTACCGGCTCTGTCATGTTTCCCTGCAGACCTGACGGCAGCCTCTCCTACATGGAAAAGCAGAGCTGTTGAATCGATAACAGTTTTCAAGTATGCTTTTTAAACTCGCAAAATCATTTTGCTAAGCTTCATATCTCTACTGTCGATCCAGTAACTAAGCATGCAGTTAGGAAAACAATTTACTCATAACACTTAGTTATGAAACAGTATTGTGTCGTAGTGAGGAATTTTAAGTTCAGGAGAATGGCTTCCTAAGGAGTACTAAAGTCGTAATAGAGCAAGTCTTAACTGCAAGCAAGGACCTTATGTCAGTGTAGACTGTGTCAAATTGAATACATGTAAATGCAACATTAATTCCACATCTCTCCATGAAGTCATAACAGTGCCATTTGACCTAATCTAAGGTCTTCTTAGTACTCATTATTGTTATTAGTCAGTATTTCAGCAGTGTTAACTTGAGAGCTCCCCTTAAGAACTTCCTAAGAACAGTGCATGTGCGTTTAGGCTATGACCATGTTTGGGAAACACACAGAAAAAATGTACGGAACATTGGTTATATCACTCGTTGGAAGACATTGTAACAGCTAAGATGGATTGCTATTGGGAAAACAGACCCTGTAGTGAATCTGCTGTGTAGTTACTATGGTGATTATGATATTTTGTTATTCAAAATGACCCATATCAGAATAATTTATCATATTCAAAAATACAGTAGCTCTCATATTTCACTTTTTTTACATTTTATATATTCACACATATGAAGCATACAGTAGATAGGTAGAGATTTACCTTTTTGAAGTGTACATTGCATAGCTCTAATCAGGCAATGACAATGACTTTGCATGACTTCACAAGCTTCAATTGATTTACAAACGATCTATAATTGTGCCAATAAGAAGGCCTATAAGGCCTTTAAGCCAGATTTAATTCTAGATGTACTAGGAAGTCAGTTAGTCCTGTTGACTCACAGAGCCACCACTGGAATCCATAAGACCACACATCCTCGCTAAACTGGAGATGGCTATCTTTGCAATAAATCGACTGTCTAGTTGACTTTTAATTAGAAGTCACACAATTGCACTGAATCACAGATTTCCGGCATATTAGAGGTAAGAAACGATGCCGGTCCTAGACACAAAGAAGTCAAGGTTTCATTGATCGTGAAAAAAACAAAAAACATTAGAAACATTACAGGCTGTATTCAGTGTTTCTATACCCCATTGTTCTCTTATAATGCCTCACTTTGTCACTAACAAATACAGATTTAAATAGGTGTTTGCTTCCCTTAGCATCAAAACAACAATAGCAACCCAGGCAAATTCAATCAAGCTAATTGTTGTGCTAATGACATTGGGGAATATGGAACAGGTAGCACACTGGGCAGCTCACACTGTGATCCTGAACATGAAATATGGAGATAGAAATCACAGCCATTGTGAGGCAACAAGCCACCGGCCTTGCAAAGGACCTCATTTGAATCTTAATTGGCTCGATGGAAATAAAACACTGACATACACACACACACACACACACACTTAGAACATTTTGTGAGGGATTTTTTGTTCTCCCAGGTCACCAACAGGCTCACGTCTGCCTGGCAACATAATTTGTCAGATTACAAGAATAAAGTAGTGAAATGAACGCGTAAAATGCTTGATTCCATATAGACTATAGCTCTAGAGGCAAAGATTTCCTCCACTACATGTAAACCCTGCTCTCGTTCCATGTTAGATATTTGAATTTGGCTGCTGTTGAAACACTAACCATTTCAAATAGCTCTTTCTCTCATGTCATGTGCATGCCATTGCCAACATAGCAAACATGTCCGTCATCAAACACTTAAATTCTCACCAGGAGAATAGTGAGATGCCATTTTTTAAAGTGCCCCACGTCACGTGTACAGTACACTGAGCAAAGTAAGAATGAGCTCTGCCAGCATGCCCTGGTGCCTCCACAATGCTGTTAGTGAACAACACGTCATTAAATTTGACAGGCAGAGCAGTGTGACATGTACGGCGCCCTCCCTGGCTGCATAGCAACTCTCTCACAGCTTACATGTGCTGTGGCAGAATGGAGGAGAAAGGAGGACTACACATAGCTAAGAGGAGATGAGATGAGAGATGAACATTATAAAAAGCAGGGCTCCCGCTCTCTCAATCTATGACACACAGCTGGCCTCCATGTGTCTCTAGATTGGCTCTCCAAAGCCCCACCTCCTCCTCCTCCTCCTCCTCATCCTCCTCCACCCCCTCCACACGCTGCTCTCCTCTTGCTCCGCCTGTTCCTCCTGTCTGCTTACGCAACCCGCGGCCTGCTGCTGCCGCCGCCACTCTGCTGCTCGCCTCTCCACGGTGACGCACGCGAGCCAGTGAGTGAGTGAAAGAATGTAGCGAGCAAGAGAGAGAGAGGGAGAGAGAAAGAGAGAGAGAGAGATAGAAAGAGAGAGAGAGAGCGAGCAGGCGGATGGATGGACTATGCCGAGAGGACCCCTCCGACTGACCGTACGCCCACGGCCCAATTACATTAGCAGCCAATGGAGTCTCTCCTCTGATGGACGCCTCAGAAATTGAGATAGAGAAGGGAGCCATTGATTCACTGTGGCAACTTTATGGCCCCTAATTGATGGGGGTTTTATGCAAGAGAGAGAGAGAGAGAGTTGGGGTGGGGGGATGGAGGGGGGAGGGGTGCAGGAACTTCATTGCCATCATTGGCTGTACACTGTGATTAATTCTGCGATTGCAGTTGCCTCAATCTTTCCCAACACACACAGTCACCATTAGTCGGCAATGCAGCAGTTTCTACACTTAAACACACCATGTGAGCACCGAGGCAGGGGTGTCATATTTGACATGATGTTCGACGCACAGTTGACCTGCAATCCAGGTGGACTGAACTGTGATGACAGAACAAACATAATAAAAAAAAACACTACAGTGAGTAATGCAACTACATAACTGCAGGCCTGATATCGGAATTCACACATTAGCATCAAATGGGGTCTGATGCGTTGATGCAGATTTTTTAAGTTTGCAAAACAACATGTGTGTGGCTTGTGGGCACAAATTGTTCGTGGGTATCTGAACAGGCCGCAAGATTTGTTTGTGCTGCCCCGTGCCAACTGGGCACATGGTGTCGCAATCAATCTGCGCCGTGGTGGCAATACACTAGTCTTATTTTCACTCACTGTTGTGATCCGGAAGGTTGGCATGTTCTAGACGAGCCAGATGAATCCTCTTGGGCCTACAACCCGAAACATAATCGTGTTTTAGAGAATCTGCAGATTTTTACATCTGAGAGTTACGGTGAAGCGTATTTATTAAGAATGTATGGGATTAAATATGAATGCTGCCAGTCCCAGGTGGGTGACATGGCTTTGTACTGTGTGTGTGTGTGTGTGTGTGTGTGTGTGTGTGTGCGTGTGCGTGTGAGTGTGATGTTTGGCACCATGCCGTCTCTGTGGATTCGCACTACTTACCTAAAGCACATCATAGTCTCGGCTCCGGTCGTCAGATTAGATAGGAATCTGTCTCCTCTAATGAGGCCTGTTGCCTGTAACTAATGAGGAAATCACTCCTGCAAGTCAGCACATGGCACACACATACACACACACACACACACACATACACACACAGACACACATTCACACACACACGCACGCATGCACGCACGCACGCACGCACGTACGTCCAAACACCTGGCAAACATGCTGACGCAACGAAAACACACAGATGAAGCAGTGAGTGAATTCGCACACAAACCAGCGTGAAGGGGCCGAAACAAATGGGAAATGCTTGGAGGGGGATTTTTGGCTCCTAGCGAGTAATGAAGTTACTGTACACAGTCTGCTGTCCACACAAATCAGGCCTAGCAATCTGAGTGCAGTTAATAAGGGCCGATTTATGGGTTTATGCCTGCAATAAAAATGACTGAATGGGTTTAAAGTTTTTACACAAAGTTGTTTTCTGCAGAGCAATTGTGGTGGTGCCATTTTTGACACAGACCACACAAAGACACACACACACACACACACACTCACACTCAATGTCCACGCGTGAAACTTTAGGTTCAAATACAAACATAAACATAATTGAATTTCAATCCAGCACACTCACAACGTAGTGAATCTGAACAATAAAGCACACTCACGACATAGTGAATCTAAACAATAAAGCACACTAATGACATAGTGCATCTGAACATTCTTACTGTAACACCAACCTGGCACAGAGGTGTCCTACATCTGCTCAGATGCATACCGGCGCATCAGAGAGACTCGTCAAGCTGCTCACCGCCAGGGGAGACCGTCTCCTCGGCCAATTCCATTATGACACGGCAAGTTCCTCAGCGAACCCAGATGAGATGGAATAGGTCAACAGCACAGTCTAATGAGCAGCCCAAAGTCATTTCTGCTTGTTTTTGAAAGAGGGGCCACAGACCATATCAAATAAGACAGGGAAATTATGTGTAACTTTATAAAGCTGCTGCAGCGGGCTTTGAGCGAGGTTTTAAATATCCATGACCAAGTTTGATGTCTTTGATAATGTTCTCTCATGCTTGCAAATGCCATAAAATGCATCTGAAATATTTCTGGATACACCAGCCATTATAATTTCCTTAAAAAACTCCAGAAATGTAAAACTAAAGTTGAAGATAAACCTCAATTCTGTTTGAACATCTAACACATTAAAGTCGTCTTGTTCCTTGATGAAAATAACTTGTGTTGATCGAGTGAGTGAGAAAGAAAGAAAGAATGAATGGATGAATGAACTAAGGAGAGGATGGATGGATGAATGGATGGATGAATCCTTCAATCATTTATTCTTCCAATTAATGAGCCTTCACAGGTCTCATCTAATTTTTAAAGTTCCTTGTTGTCTTTTGAGGGGTATTAGCACTGTCAGGACTTTGGACTTGTTTTCACTCGGATACCTATGAACCAAAACATCACACTTTCATACCTATGAACCAAAACATCATACTTTCATACCTATGAACCAAAAATCATCATCACACTCTCATACCTATGAACCAAACATCATCACACTTCCAAGCATTACAAATAATATTATAACTTTCATGATGGGACCTCTGAGTTAGCAAGGGAATACAAAGTTGTGGGGTATCCAGCTACCAGTTATCTCCAGTCCGAGTATCCCTAAAGTGCTCCACAAATAGGCGTCTGCATGAGAGCACTGTCACTTATCACGCCCATCAGTGCCAACATGTTTTAACTGACAAGCGTTGAATAAACAATGGGTTTTATTGAACGGAGCCGACAAAAATAGAACTCAAACGCAATTGACGCGGCGGTGGCAAAGTTCGACACTGGTGTGCTGTGCGGGGCTGCGATGAAAACAATAACATTTTATGTAATTGACCGATTCCAAGCCCCGCCCCCTTTTACTATGTCACAATGAGGACTTCGAAGGACCTCGGTCAACCTCGGTCAATTTTGAATTTTCTAGTGTCCATTCTGTATGACAATACGCCGGTTATGCGAATGCTATAATGCTTCTTTTGCGAGTAGCCTAAGTAACTAAATAACTAAAGAGCTCAAAAAGGTTAAAAGATAAGCCTGGGATACTTGTAGAAGTGACATCCGATATCCTGACCGTGTGAAACGTTAACACACATAGGCCTAACTTTGCATAACTTTGGATAAGCTGCTACTTTTCAGTAAAGAAATCTGAGTGTGTATGAAAATGTTCCCTTTATTTGTGTTCATAACCACACACAAAAACATAACCAAATCTGGTTTCCACTGTTGAAACGTCAACATAAGCCTACGCAAAACATTATACCTACCTTGCAGGAACTGAACTTGCACATTCATACGATTGGAAGACACAAAAAAGGCTACACCTTTAATCACGTATCGCCTTACACACAACAAGAATACTTTCAGCTTTGCTACCTTGCCATGTTTAACTTGGGATAGAAGACTGTTCACAGAAATAAGCTAATGATCATTTTTTGAACAAACGCAATAATAGCCTACTGCGATGCATTATTGATGGCTGAACGAGAGATAACCAATGTCTTCTACAGATCGAATCATGTGCAGATTCAAAACTATGCTATGCAGTCTCAAAATCTCCAATATTAGCCTAGACCTAGGCTACTACATTGCCCACATTTAAATTAATTATAGCATAAGCGGGCACTGATGAAGTCTAGTGCAATTGGATCTGCAGCACTTGGTCCCGTCTTCTATTACAGTAATCCTCGAAATATGGTTAGATTTTGTTATGGACACGTCAACACCATATGTTCGCACAGACCTGTTTATTGAATCAGAGTCACATCTGCAGCAAATAAGGTAAACTACCTGCTCGGGATAACGTGCTAATTGTTTATCCAGTTAACATGCATCCCATTAAGATCCATGACACCGGATTTGTTTGTCCTCAATTTGTGGTGTTCCACCTCGTTGATGACAGCGGACATTGTGAATGTGTCCTTCTGCATACTGAAGGCCTTTCTGACCTCTGTTTTTTGAATATATCAATATTACTTGACGCCCAGAAATCCAGCATACACTGTTGCACTCGGCTAAATGGGGGTGCTGCGTCCCCATGTTGAACACGCGTTCTCGCACACTTTCCTGCAAACTTGTCCGACTTAGCAACAGTAACTATGGGACTGACAATGGGAGGAGGGGCTTGGGATCGGTCAATTGAATGTCGAAAGCGGAATGCTCTGCATTCATGTCGGCACCTCTGTGAGTAGGAGCACTTGAGTGTTAGGACTGGCAGCCGCTCTCTTCTAATGAGGCATCTGTATGTTCTTCTCCTAGTATATGAACCTCTATCACTGTGTGACGTTGTTCAGCTGTCCACACAGACCGAGGTCTCCGACTCCAGTCTTTCTGGTCACGTCTTTGGCTATCTTTATCAGCTTCTCCACTCCAGCGAGAATTCTCGCAGTCACTGGCCCCTTCGGGACACTCCCTCTATCTATGTTGATAAGAACAGTCCAGCACTTTGGGTTATAATACTTGCAAGTCAGGTATTTGCAAGAAAGTCTGCTGATGCATTTGCAGTGGGTGCTCAACTCATCTCAAGCTCCCAAAAGGAGTTCCTTTCCTCTCATGATGTTTGATTTTTTTCTGACTGCTGTTTGATTGGGTTATTTTAGGCGAAATCCCCTCCTTTGGTGTCTGAGTCTTGGCTCTGTCTGGTCCGTTGGGACAGACAGTTGTGCGCTGGCTGTCTAAGTATAAGTATAAGTATATATACTCTTTTGATCCCGTAAGGGAAATTTGGTCTCTGCATTTATCCCAATCTGTGAATTAGTGAAACACACTCAGCACACAGTGAGGTGAAGCACACACTAATCCCGGTGCAGTGAGCTGCTTGCAACAACAACGGCGTTCGGGGAGCAGTGAGGGGTTAGGTGCCTTGCTCAAGGGCACTTCAGCCGTGCCTACTGGTCGGGGTTCGAACCGGTAACCCTCCAGTTGCAAGTCCGAAGTGCTAACTAGTAGGCCATGGCTGCCCCTGGTCAACTCATATCTCTGCCCAGTCCTCCCTAACTGGGTACATTCAGCCTCCACCTCATCTCATACTGTGGTGTCACACATTGTAAAATCTCTGTGTTTTTTTTTTCTTTTTCATATGAATGAACAAATAACTCAGAAGTGTTAGTGTGGAGTAGGTGTTTTTCTTAATGAGTTGTCTAATTTCACACTCTGCTTGTGTGCACACCTTAATGGGGGCATACTGTCTCAGAAACAGGGAAAACCTCTTGGGAATTAAAACAGAGGATTGTGGAACACAGAAGTACCATAAGATGCCGAAATAGCATCTATCCTGTGGCCCAACATTTTATGGAGTTTAATCACCCAATATCATCCTTAAAATACACAGGGGTTGAAAAGGTGCAACAACCTAAGAGGGGAGGGAACTTTGAAACAATTTTACTAAAGAGGGAGGCTTTTTGGATTTCACATCTACGGACTCTAAGACCCAATGGTCTGAATGAAAAACTGGATTTGAGACCTTTTATTTAAAATAAACTTCATTTAGACATGTTTGAAAGTGTTGAATGGATTGAAAGTATCAATATTGGGTATTTGTACTAAACATACATTTGATGTACTGTAATTAGTGACTATGATGAATTAGGTAAAGACAGAATGTGTATAATATAACTTGTTGGATATATGGTATGCTGACTGTTTTGTCAATTTTGTAAATATTGTAATTTATGAACACTATTGTTTCTGTAATCGTCTTAATGATAGGCTCCCTTTGTATGTTGTGGTTAAGTGCATCATAATTGATTGTGTGGACATAGCTTGATTACACACCTGGTGAGATACCCAGAGTACCCTTGATTGACACCTGATGCTTTAAGACTGGATTTGCTAGTGTCCACATTAGGAACCTTGACAAAGGCTGACAGGCCGAAACGTTGGAATAAAAAAATTAAGAGATAGAGTGTGCGGCGACACAGTTTTTTCTTAGTTTATTTTCCCTTGCCAGCACCTCGGAGGGTGTGCATTCTTTTCTATATTTATAAGCATACTGTCTTAGACCAACCGATTTCTCCTCAATTTACTCTACATCCATCTTTGTATCATGTCCAACATCATCGCCAGTCCTGCCATATGAATATGGAAATGCTGAGCCCTTTTGTTAATCACAACCATTCATGTGTACAGAGACACTATGCTAATCAAACACTAGCGCATAGCACCTGGGTTTTCTAGTGTTTCAGTGCTGCATACAGCCCCCGTGGCTGCAACGGGAGGAAAGCTTTTATAGCATTAAAAAGGGGCTATTTTTGGCAAGCCAAACGCCCCTTTGAAGTCACTCAAAACCTGGCGTTCTCCTGACATGATGTTTGTTTTGTGTTGAGGTGTGAGTGCACTTCCCTCAGAGCCAAAGATAAGGTATGGATGCCAGAAGCTATAGAAGCCGTGTCCTGGAGAAAGAAAGGATTTAGTCTCTGTTGGGTTTTAGTTATTGTTGTTGTTGTGTTTGTTGTTGCAGTTGTTTAGGGGTGATATAAACGTATTTTTAATAATCCCTGTCAAGGGTTTGCGAAAACCTGCTGCTTCCACCTATACTTTAGAGACACGTGTCAGCTACTGTCTACTGTCTCATTGCGGAGGTCTCATGGAGAGAAAGAGAGAGAGAGAGAGAGAGAGAGAGAAGCAGTAAGAAAGATTAGACAGCAGACTAAAGACCACTGCCATCTTTCAGAATCCAGAGAATCTGCAGTGTCAATCAATTCTCAAGAGACACGGAGTCACTGTCACCCTCATTATTGGGAAGTCTACTTCCATATTCCACATAAAGGGCCACTTTACAGCATGCAGTAAACGCTCTCATCTTGGCTTCCAAATGAATTTCTCCTGATAGGGCTTCAGTTGTCAAACCCACCACGCACTTTCTACATGACGTGTGCAATGGAGGAGGAAGACCTCCGCTTCATCAGTGCTGTAACATTGGGTTTGCAGAAGCCTCCCTGGCAATTTCTCCTCTGCATTGTTCCAGGCCAAATGGATTGAAATTGGCCTCATGCTAGCGGCATACATGATCACATTACACTGACTCACATTAAAGTAATTGCATTCGGTATAGGCTTATCCGAGTATCTTGCATGATTATTTTCGCTTGACATTTCCATCGTTTTCAGGGGAAGGGGGGTAGGCTGTGGAAGTGGGAGTGAGAAGGGGGATATCTTTACACCCCCCCCCCCCCCCCCCCCCCCCCAATATCAACATAATAAGATAATTGTGGCAGCAAAGCTTTTTAACCCATCAGGGTAAAATGAACTGGAGCATATTTCATGTTAATCCTAATTAGCAAAAACATATCTGTGTCTTTTCTAAACCCCAAACACACACACACACACACACAGAGACACACAGACACATACAGTACACACATGCACACACACATCATGCACAATTTGAGTGGCATTGACAATGGCGATATTATGACAATAGCAGTGTCCATTATCTTCATTACTGGAATTGGGGTTTGTTATTTTGGAGCCATAGAAATAGAGTTATGGGAACTAAATGTGTCAGGAACGGAGGCTGATTGTGATTGCCCAGTCCTGCCATGCCATACCCAGCCCCAAACCCAGCAATCCCTGCTGCCAAATGGAAAACCAACCTGGAGAAAGATCTCTTAATAACATACCAGCAGGCTCTGGCTCTCCAGGGGTATTCTCCCCAGTGGGCCTGAGCCGAGGCGGGCATCACATCGCTTACTCACACCCTGGTCCCATCTGGGAAGCGCAGCAGCAGGGGAACTGGCCCGCCTTGGTGTACGGATGGATCCTCTCTCCTGCCTCCAGCACCCCAACACCAACACTGCCTTACTCCCTCCATCTCCAGCACCCCAACACCAACACCGCTCTACTCCCTCCATCTCCAGCACCGCCCTATTGCCTCCGTTTCAAATGCCTCCATCTCAAATGCCTCTGGCAGTATCCTGGGCCTCCTGAGACTGCATACAACACCCACGTGTGCTTTTCATTCATAAACACACACACACACACACACACACACACACACACATACTTTGATCTCTTCTATTGTGCACACTAGTTGCTGCCAGATGTGCAGACTGATCAGTTGGAAAGGGCCCAGCATTCCCAGGTAAATTTTTTTTTATTAAAAGTATACTTTTTGAAAGTGTACTAAGTACAGTGTGTACTTTTTTCGTCAAATCCAAGTGTAATTAAGTGTATTGAATTATGTATTAAGTTCAACTTAATACCAACTTGACTATACTTTGAGTGTAATTAGTGTGCTAAAATGGAACAACTTTTGTCAAACTTTAAGTCTTCTTAAGTACATTATACAAAAAGATTTTATGAGCATTCGGAACACAGTCACAGTACAATTTTGTAACATCCCAAGTGTATTGGAAATGTACTTAAAAGGCATTACAGTATAACTAATAATAGTGTATTTGTGTATTTTGAATACACTCTTATCATCCTCATTTCTATTCATCTGGCATGCTTCTGTAATATTTTAAATTAACTTCAAATGTACTTCCTGACTACAATAAGTGCCTTGAAAGTTTGCAGTTATGTTAATAAAAGTATAGTCTTAAGATACTTTAAGCATTATAAAGGCATGCAATTTAGGTATAATATTAGTGTGATTTAAATTTGTACTATTAGTACTCTCCTACCTATTCTGTTACATGACAAATTACACTTTGATTATGAGAAAAACATTTTATTGACATGAATGAAAACAAAACATAATATTCATCCATAACAAAAGTAAAACATTTTTCTGAAAGTTATGGATCTCTTGAGCATATCTTTTCAAGTTGGATGTGGTAACGCGATAAAACATGCATTTGGGCATATTATATTATTTCACATGCATATATTTTTCGAGTGGCTGTTTGGAGCGCTGGTCTGTACCTATTTGACATTTACTTTTTATGGGTCAAATTGGTATTGACACCATCTGTTTGCCATCCTGGTATGGGTAGACCTGGCCAGGTAGTCTTTCCTTAAAGTGTTGTGCACCTTGGCACCGATATGAGTGCAACCACCCTGTTTTCTGCATTTGATTACCTTAGATTCCTTTGTTTCCAATACAACCCCATTATCGTTTTCGGGTCAAATGGCATTTTAAATGGGAGTCGTAGGGGCACTAGCCTACTATTTTGATGCATGAATCAAAATCATGTATCAAAATAGTTCTGCCCCTACGACTCCCATTCAAAATGGCATTTGACCCAGAAACGACAATACAGTCAAGCCTAATGGTGGCGCTTCTGACTTAATTATGCTTTCAAACGAAAGTTTGACTCAGGTACATTCACAAAAAGACCCTAGGTTGCATTTTGGCTTGAGTTATGCTTTAAGAGTAATGGGGCAAGGTCCTGGATGAAGAATATTTACCTTTACTGCTGATTATTTGAGGCGTTCAGACATCTCGGTTTCAAAACTGTCCAGGAACACCTGTAAAAACATAGTTAGGCTACAGATTAAAACTAGGTAAATTACAAACACTACCATGAAATGAACTTGAATGCTCTGTCAAACACAAATAATTAAAAAAAATCTAAATCTATCGCATAAACCAAGGGATAATATCAATCATGTAGCCTAAGCTTCATAGCACTAACTTAGTAGAACACCAGGTTTAATTCCCCCTCTAATATCAATGGTGGAAAAAAACGTTCTACTTCATAAAATGCATGTAATTTGTCCTGTAGACTCATTTTAAAAGATGTCTCCACGATTAAAGAAAGAAACAGCTACCATGTCATTAGCATGCCTAATGAATGTGAAGTGTGAAGCCTAGCACCATCCTCCTTTCTGTGAGGTAGCCTACACCACACATAATATTAGAGAACATTGGTGAACTTTAGGCAAATGTTGCTTAGTAAAGAACACACTTTCTTCCATCATAGTTTGTCTAACGTTTGTCAATAATCCCACAAACACAAAGCAGGCTAATGTAGTTTTCTTCTTGATAGGGATCTGGGTCGACGTTTATGACGTTAACGTTAGCTAAATTAGCTTACGTGATCTGGCATTGCTAGCTTGTACTAGCAAGGATAAAAACAAACTCTTGAAAGATTGCTAAGCCATCAATTTAACTTCTCCAAAGACTACCGAAGGTCATAAAGAGTAAGCTACATCAGAATCATTTAACAATATGCTTTGGGTAACGATAACCTGATAACGAATAACTTGGCACTTTAGATCCAACTGGCTTCAGCCCTTTATCTCATATGACGAGTCCTTCTGGCTCTGTAGGACCAACGTCTCTGGCATGACTAGAATTTATGGTATCTTTAATTTGGACAAACCTGTAACCTTATACAGACCGTAAACGTATGCATTTTCTGGTCTCTACAGTCCATCTGTCTTGCAAATAAAGTTACAAGCATAGACTGTATAAAATAACGTTAATGTTTGCTCACACCACGTTTTGCTCGAAAGATGCACAGATCCGCCCACTCCATTTCAAATTCAAACAGCCATGTTATGAATGTCAACTGGACTGCCTATGAATTTAACTGTGTTGCCTATAAATTTAACAAAATGCCACATTCATCCTCTCACAACCTCTACATCACAAACGTATAGGCTATGATGACCAAAACTGATAGATCAGTGTGTCTAGGCTAGGTTATTGAACATTGCCATCCATGCGGCTGACATATCAGGCCATTAGTATTTTATTAAAGGTGAGATGACTATGAAACTATACAAACAATGTATTAGGCCTACCAAAAAAATATACTTTCCATAAGTACACTATATTACAACTCTAAGTATTAGCAATTTAACACATTTAAACTAAATAAACTTCTTTACCATTTAAAATACACTAACAACAAAGTACACTTTTAAAAGTACATTACAAAAACACTTTGCACAATAAGTATATTTAATTTTAGTACACTTAAGTTGAACTTAATAACATCTACTTTGAAGTATACTTTCTAAAAGTACACATTAAACATACTTTACATAAAGTACAAAAAGTGTAAGCATACTTGCTTTATACTATACTTTAATCATATTTCTAACACACTAAAGTATACTACTTTTTACCTGGGTTTTCTTTACCCCTGATACTGCATAATTCCACAAACTATCCAACCCACATGCAAATAGCCTAGCCGATAGTTTTTTTTTTTTTTTCATATTCACTTGAGGTTGACCTTTTCAAATGACTAATAATGGTCCAGATTTTGACTAATAATGGTGCACATTTTGGAGCATTTAAAGGTGCTACGATATGTATTTTTTTAATCCAAAAATGACCTAGGAATATCAGGCCAGTGATACCACATTATACCATGCACAGCCAGTAATACCAGGAGAGTAATACCACATTATTAGGAATTTCTACACTGCACATATGTCAATCACATGCACACAGGAATCGGCATAGGCTACTAGACATAAAGGAAATCTATGGTGCGTTCTGGCGCATGGGGGAAAAAAATCCTAGTGAAAACGTAATTGTGAACGTCATCTCATGGCGGAATAACTGTTGTGAAACTGGGGGAAGTTCGCGAATAGAGTTGCCCAGTTGTGGGCTTGTCGCCACTTTTGTCCTCATTTAAAGGGGAACTTGGCAACTATTTCAACTTAATAAACCCGTTTAGAAATCATTTGGATGGTTAAATGACCTGTTCCGGGATGGTGACTTTTCCCGCTGCCCCTAGCGTCCCCAGGCGGAAAACCAACCTTGCAACATTGAGACTACCGTCCCGGAAAGAGAAGTGAGAAACAAGAAACTCGTTTTAAATCGTGTTTCTTACCTTGTAACATCCACATTGTCTGCCGAACTTATGCTAACCGTTTTGCTAGCTTGTAAACAAATCCATGTGCTTTATCGTTATACCTTTTTCCACAGTTTGAAATAGCATAATGCACAATTTCTCCAGCAGAGGGGGAAATCCTGCCAAGTTTCCCTTTAAATGGGTGTACGTCATTTTGCATAAGGTCTACCAGAACGGTTAATAACCATATGGTCATATTGCTGGTGTGATTTAGCTGGACAACTTTATAAAAATCATAATCTGAGTTTTGGGTGGATATGTTATGTCATTTTTTCTAATTACTTTATTTGTTTTACCCATTTTCTGGGATTCTGACTGGACAAAGCAATAGTCAGTCAATGTTCCAACCAATTGGATTTTGTTGTTGAGTGGCCCGGTGTACCTTGGCCAGTTCAGTGGTGTCACTGTTGCTAGCTTAGCATGCTAGTAAACCATACGCATTCCCGCTAGCATGCTAGCTAGCATCTTATGCTAAGCTAAGCGAAAATACGAACGAACAGATCATATTGCTTATTATGAAACAAAACGTTTATACTTATGTTTGTATATGAAGCAGTTTGAATGAATTACCAAAAATCCCCAGTTAATTCCTGTAAATTCTCATTAATTCTCATAGTTTCCTTTAATTCCATGAAAGTTTCCAACTTGGGATATTTCCAAAATTCCCCAGCCTAACTTCCCATGGAAGGTTTCCAGAAAGTTTCCAGGAAATTTACTGGAAATTTTCCGTCCCTTTGCAACCCTAGTAATACCACATTATACCATGCGTGCCACTAATATCAGGTCAGTAATACCACATTATACCATGTGTGCCACTAATAGCAGGTCATAAATACCACATTATACCAGGCGTGCCACTAATATCAGGTCAGTAATACCACATTATACCATGTGTGCCACTAATAGCAGGTCATAAATACCACATTATACCATGCGTGCCACTAATACCAGGTCAGTAATACCAAATTATACCATGCGTGCCACTAATACCAGGTCAGTAATACCACATTATACCATGCGTGCCACTAATATCAGGTCAGTAATACCACATTATACCATGCGTGCCACTAATATCAGGTCAGTAATACCACATTATACCATGCGTGCCACTAATATCAGGTCAGTAATACCACATTATACCATGCGTGCCACTAATACCAGGTCAGTAATACCACATTATACCATGCGTGCCATTGTGTTAAATACAGTGCAAGTGCAAGAGCACCATGTGGCCGCTTTCAAGACAACTCTTTCTGCATTCTGCAGTTTCATACTCTTTCTGCATTTTGTTGATAAGCATGCTCTCCATCTATTGTCTCAAATAATGTCATGGTTGCACTGAATTTCAGCCTTCATCTCACTATCAAGTTGCACTCATGTCAATAATTGGAGTAACTCAATCCGTCATGTTTCCTGTTGCTGAGGTAACATCCAAATAACGATGTTAAACCGTATTCAGGTTGAGATTTACATGTGCCGAAGAGCAGTCCCTTCCCTTGCATGGCTGCTATAGCAGGTGCTGAGGCTCAGTGTGGTCAGGCTCTCTTCTCCACATGGTGTGGTCAGGCTCTCTTCTCTTCTCCACATGGTGTGGTCAGGCTCTCTTCTCCACATGGTGGGGCCTGGTTCTCCTCTCCTCTCTGCATGGTGTGGAGTCAGGCTTTCTTCTCCCAGTGGTGTGGGGCCTGGCTCTCCTCTCCACATGGTGGGGCTGGGCTCTCGTCTCCACATGGTGGGGCCTGGCTCTCTTCTCTGCATGGTGGGGCCTGGCTCTCTTCTCTGCATGGTGTGGGGCTGGCTCTCCTCTCTGCATGGTGTGGGGCCTGGCTCTCCTCTCTGCATGGTGTGGGGCCGGGCTCTTCTCTCTGCATGGTGAGGGGCCGGGCTCTTCTCTCTGCATGGTGTGGGGCCGGGCTCTTCTCTCTGCATGGTGAGGGGCCGGGCTCTTCTCTCTGCACTGCAGCAGACCTTCACTGGGGATGTTTATGGCCATGAGAAGGGCTGTGAGGATGTGACTGAGTCTACTGCAGAGTGCTGAGGAGGCAGCAGATAATTTGTATCCCTACGCATACACACACACACACACAGTGCACACACACACGCAGTGCACAGACACACACACACACACACACACACACACACACACACAATCAACCCCTCCCTCCTCACACATACCCCCCCCCCAGTCTTCCATTCCCCATCCCCCCATTTTTGGATTTATGTCGCTGCAGGGCACTAAGGAGGCCATTTCCCATGCATTACTATCTCTCACCACTGTGGATTAACACACGCTAGGTCACCCAGTACCACAGAGATGAAACAGATCAAACGCGTCGAGAGACAGGAGGAGAGAAATCTGCTAACCCCTTGGTGTTAAACAGTCTCAAGTCAAGCTCTCAGATAACCTTGGCTGCTGTGGTCTAAAAAAAAAAAAAAATATATATATATATATATATATATATATATAATTTATATATATATATATATATACGGCCTTCTTCTGTTAGTGTTAACTTGTTTGCTGCTGTGAAAAACAACTCAGTCAGTCTGGACTCCACCCTGGTGGCTGGCATGACAGGTGAGTACAAATGTACCCTTGTGCCCCAGGGGACGTTAGGAGTCGTGCTTCCCAGAAAATGTGGACAACAAGAGGTTTTGCGGGGACAACGTGGCGACTGTTGCCGCATCAAGCGAACATCGTTTAATCCGTTAATTGGGTGCGCACCGCGGCACGTTGCCAAGGCGAGTGACAGAACGGAGCAGAACGGAGCGGATGGGAACAGGACCAGCAGGGACGACAGAGTCGGGGATTAAAAAGCAAAAGCCCCCGTGTGAGCTTTAGGGGGCTGTTTTTGTTGTCAACTACAAACGTTACCATCTGTAACATGCTGAAGTGTCTGTGGCATTCGAAAGGGTGGGTGGGAGGGAGGGGGGTGGGGGGATTATCGGTCTAAACTAATGGGACTCTGACAAAGGCTGCACAAGGAGAGGAAACAACAGTGAGCGGCAATTTAGGCACTCCAACCTCCCTCCCTCTCTCTCTCTCTCTATGGACCCTTTCAAGAGAGTTCCATTATCAGCATCATAGTTGGCCCCACAAGACTTCCTTTTTAACATTCCATATGTTATCTTAATGCAGAGGAAGTAGATTGGGGCCCAAATAGAACGTTCAAGCATTGTTTTTGTTTTTATTGATGAAAGGGTCTATATATATAGTCTCTCTTTGAGAATTTCGAGAGTTGAGACTATCTTTCTTGTCTAGAATTGCAGATTTGTGTGTGTGTGTGTGTGTGTGTGTGTGTTGGGGCGGGGGGGTTGGGGGGGGTCATGGTAATGAAGGTGCAGGTGTTTGCTGATACATTTTTGATTGAGACACATCCTAAGAAGCTGGAGTGTGTGAGAGTTCCCGCTGCTCTGTCTGGTACCAGGGCTTTTTGCAGTTCTGTGGCAGACAGACATGGTCCCTCCATCAACTCTGTTAGACTCACACAAGCACAACTAGCCTCACTTTAGATGAAGTGTCCTTTGGTGCCGGGTACTTTTACATTTAAATTTACATAAATCTAGCTGATGTTTTTATCCAAAGCAACTTACAAAATGAGGAATGTCATTCCAACTACATTACAAATGAGACCGTAACAACAACTACCACTACAATAAATATTGCTACCATAGAATGACAGTGCAAGTCTTAATATATTTCATATTTAATGTACTTTTTACATTTAGCAAATGTTATTACAAGATGTTGAAGACAGAAGTATTTTGTAAACATTAAATGCACCCTTGACAGTTTTTTGTTTTACCTTATTATAACGTTTTATTTATAACCATTTTGATGGCATATAACCTCATAACATGACGAACGGCACTTCTGCTATTGTCTGAGCGGCCCTCAATTACTGACCTAGCAACTTTCTGTGTTCGGGTAGGGTTATATTAAGTGTATAATATTATTCCTTAAATAATATAATTTAGAAACTTTATAAGTGATTCCAGAAAGCTCTACTGTAAATCAAACTCTCTCTGGTCTCTTCTGCATTTTAAGGGATTATCTCTAAAAGACCCTAAAGCTTCTATGCAGATTCATAGTAAGTTCTTAAGGGCATTGAAGGAGTTTATCTGACTAGATAAGTTTCTGGATCCCTTTTGTCAGAGCGTTCTAACAGCAGTGTTACCTCCTCGGCATGGCTGTGTCGTCTCCAGCCTGTCAGAAGCAATTCGGCTCCCGACAGCCCCTTCCACAGCCGGGCGCCAGGCGCACAAATGGCTTTCAGGTTGTCAGGTTGAGTTGCCACCCCTGTCAAAAACACACTCAGTACAGTAGTACCAACTCTACCTGTTTACCTCCACCCTACTCCCAGCTGAGGCGGCAGCTCCCAGGAAGCAGGGCACTCTAGGTAGACGTGGGGGTGGGGGAGTGGAGACGAACAAAGAAAGGCAGTGAAAGGTAGAGAGAAAGTGTAGCCTATACCTGTGTGCTACGAGGGCTGCTTCACCGAAGCGTATAGCTCAAGTTGAAGTTTTATTTATTTGCCGCTGGGTGTAAAACATCCACTGCACCTGGAAAACAGGTATGCTAAACCTTGAGTATGGAAAGAAGGCCAAGTTAAACGAGAATGAAAATCTTTTGCAAAAGTGGATTACAAATAGCAATTGAATGGGGTGGAAGATAAGTTTGTTAAACACACTAAATCAGGGGTTTTCAACTGATTTTAAACCAGGGACCACCATTCTGACTAATTATGCAACCCCATGACCACCACTGAATAAAAATACTGATTCCCACATTGAAACTACAGTATGAATCCATGGTCATGGACCACTAGCAAAGTCCTCGCGGACCACTGGTTGAAAACCCCTGCACTAAATGGTTAAAGTATGGAGATGTGTTGTATACATGGTTAAAGTATGGAGATGTGCTACGTGGTTAGAGTATGGACATGTGTTGTATACATGGTTAAAGTAGGGAGATGTGCTGTATACATGGTTAAAGTATGGAGATGTGTAAATGGCTGTAGGCTGTGCTGTATACGTGGTTAAAGTATGGAGACGTGTTGTATACATGGTTAGAGTATGGAGATGTGCGGTATACGTGGTTAAAGTAGGGAGATGTGTAAATGGCTGTAGGCTGTGCTGTACTACCCCGTTGTTCAGTCCTCTCCCAGTCCCCTCTCTCCCTCCTCGTGAGATATCTCTGAGGCCTGCTGCTGCCGCTAGAGATGTTTTTTGAGACACTCAAGTGTGTGTGTAGTATGTGTGTGCATAGCCATTGGAAGTGGGGGTGCTCCAGGAAAGCACACGTATTTATATGTCATACCACTCACGATCAGAAAAAAAAGAAGCTCTCCGTCCCCCGTCTATTATTCTATTATGCACTAAAAAAACGTTACATTAGACCTGGGAGATCTAAACAAAATGTCAGAAGCCTCAATAATTATTAAGTTTTTATTAATGTTGGTGTTCAACAGTTTTATATTTCACGTGTTCACCGTCGATTTCGGTGCAAGGCTACAGCAACTTTGTTACCTTACTAGTGTAGCGTCAGATAGCAGACGGTTACTTCGTTTGCGTTAGTATCAATCTGTGGTTTGTGACATTTTGTCGCATTTTCTCTGTAGTGTAGCCATAATGTTCTTGACAGTGATGTACTGTATGCCTGTGCTGTGTGTCATGCAATGCCAGTATGCTGTTGTCCATTAACAGAGAAAATCGTTTAAATAAAATACAATAACTTTTTTTAACCCCCCCCCCCCCCCCCCCACTACAGCACCCCCAACCAAAACTCACTTCCCACGGCCCTGTGTGTGTGTGTGTGTGTGTGTGACTGCTTACCGGTGAGTGCCACCACTGCGTCCTGTGTCCTTCCTCCTTGCAAGCACAGGACAGAGAGAGAGAGAGAGAGAGAGAGAGAGAGAGAGCAGAGACAGCTAGTCATTTAAGAATCTGACCTTCACAATGCATTCAGTAAAGTATCCCATTCAGCTGTGATGCTGTACGTCTCCCAGAGTCTGGGGAATGATGGAGGTGGCTGTGGACTAGCTGGGTGGATGGATGGGTGGATTGGTGGATAAATTGGTGGATTGGTAGATGGATAGATGGATGTTGCTGTATGTTGTATGATTGGTGGATGGATAGATGGGTGTTGAATGATGTTGGTTGGATGGATGGATGGGTGGATGTTGTAAGTTGTATGTTGTATGCATGTTGTAGTTTAAACTGGATGTGACCGACATAAAGTGAGTGTTGTGTTGGTGTAAACATACTGTATGAAAGAGTCAAAACAATCAATTGCTACATTGTCTCGCACTTTCATTTACTTCAATGCAGACGTGGACAGGGTACAAAAGAAAAAAAAATCAGACAGCCAGACAGACAGGCAGACTCCTTTGGAGGCCTGCACTAGCTCCTCTTCTTTGCCCCCTGCTGAGAGTTTCTCTACAGTCACTTCCGGTCCATTTGGCCCATCAGCTCAGCCTCTGGAGAGGGTGCAGTTCCTTAGCTAAGACTTATACACAGTGGCTGGCCACTGAGATGGAACTTGGAGCGATGGCATCAATCATTCATGCAGCATCCATAAATGTATTATCAACTGTAAATGAACCTATTAATTATACAAGGACCTCTGACAGAGAGATACATCTCAGCCAGGCTCCCTGCTTTACCAAGATTAAAGCACCTGATGGATTTTGTGTATGGAATCGGTGTGTGTTGGGACCAAGGCTTTAAGCGATCGATCGCGTCTGTGCCAGGCTAAAAAAGCAAGAGTCAAGTTGCACGCCCCACGGTGCGTGAATCATCCCGAACGCATGAGTGAGTGTGAGGACTCCATCATTAAAGCAAACAAATCACTCGCCTCTCTGCGCACATACACACACACACACACACACACACACACACACAAACCTTGGTCAATGCAGCGATTCACACAGATGATCTGTGACGTGCATCTCCTCTGTCTCGTTTTTTGCCTCCTCTCATTTCTCTGCTACCTCTCAGCTTCAGCCTCAGCTGGGCACAGACGACACGTCTTGGCATTTTCAGATTGTTGCTGGGGATACGGAGAGACTCAAGTAATAAGCAGTCGGACTGAACTGTCAGGCTTGTCTGGGTAGCACACTTTTTTTTGTTAGCAACTTTCTTGCAATTAACTTTGGTGTGATACTCCCAAGACTTCTCCAGTAGGTGTATCACACCAAAGACTTTGTTTGAGGATCCGTAACTGACCACTTAACACGGAGGTTAAACCTGATGCCTTGATACCCCATCATACCCAACTAGGAAACTCTCCTAATCATGGCTCTTCCATATTGCATCATTATTAGCATGCTGAATTAGCATCATTATTAGCATGCTGAATTTGTCACACAGTACTTCAATGGTATAGTTGACACTTAATGGTATACAGTGAGTACTGACAAAAGTTAGCTTACTGGTGCATATCTTGACAATATTTTGCAACACAGTGCTGTGAAAACTACACACGGTGGTTATGCTGGTGCTAATGGCAGCTGTGTACGCACATGTGATTTAAAAAAAAAAAAGCATTTGAATTCAAAAAGCATTTCAATGTGACAAAGCGTACTCACTTACCTATACAAAAATGTACAAAAAAACAAAAAAAAAAACCTTACTGTTGCTTTTAAGCCACATCCTTCTATTCACCACTGTACGCTAGTGACCATTGTCTAGTCAGTATTTATTCTAAATTAGTGCAATCCCTCCTTTTTCAGTAATGGTTGAAATCAATTACATTTGGTGGAGTTTGCAGAGCGGTTTCATTGTGCAGACGGCTCTTCCAGAAGGGACAGACAAAAAGGGGAAATGGCTCCGTCATTATCGCAGCACCAGCATAATGGATGGCCTCGCTTAGCTCCCTGCTCTTTGTACATCCTGTACCAAATCATAGAGCAAGCAGCAGGATCGCGGCCATTCCCCCTCCGCAGGGCCCAGATTGCTCCCTCTGTCGTCATCCCTGGCAGTGAGTGGTGAATGGGCAAACTCGCACGACTTGCACAACTCGCACAACCGCACAGGGAGATCCGCAGCAGTCAGCACCCGAAAAGGAAGTGCTTATTACGGGGAGGAAAGTGTTCTCTCTTCCCCTCCCCTGGTGGTTGTCAGTGTGGGGCTGTGGTGGGCACCTTGTGCACAAAGAGAGGCTGATTTTATACCTGGAGAGGCCCAGGGAATATATACTGTGTATATATATATATATATATATATATATATATATATATAGATATATATATACGAATGGACATGCACATACACCACACACGACACACACACACACACACACACAGTCATAAGCAACAAATAACCACATATGCAAACACAAACCATGTTTTGTCAGTCATGGGACTGATGGAAATGCACCACTTCCTCTGGGTTAACCTACACAGGTCTGTCACTAAAGCACTACTTGAAATACATCACAGTGAATATTAAAACAAAAAAACAAAACACTATTCATTCGCATTGTATAGCAATCATTTCCCAGTATCTTGTCTATCTTGATCATTTGGCATACACTTTCCCAACAACACAGACAAAGACATGATGACAAATCACTGTCTCAGTGCAGCTTAATGCATCCCTTATGTTCTATATTTACACAATGCATCACTGTGACAACTGAAGCTTGGATTGAATTGTCTATGGTAACTTAACTGTGATTTAAATGACTGCTGAGATATTTTTTCACACGGAACCTGTGTGTGTGTGATCTTACCTGTATAAGGAGGAGCTCTACTGAAGATGGGCAGAGTTCCATCTAGATTTTAAAACTCTAATGATCTTGATTGAATCTAATTATGTTGTAGGTGATAAATGCGTCTGCATAGTAAATCACGTACCAGGACTGTTCGGTTAAGCCATACCATATATTGTATGATCATTGATCGCTAATAATGAATTTATGAGAAGTTCTAATATACTTCCTAATTATTGCCATCACTAACACCAGATTAATTTGGTTGGATGTATGAAATACTGTACACTGTATAAGACACACATGGTAATACCCAGAAACCTGTAAAACAGCCTGGTTTTCCGTGCACAGCTATGGCCTCATCCTAGACTAAAGCAGAACTTCAGTGAAGATCTCCACTACAAAATAAATAAATAAATAAATAATTACTTTCAGTTTGGCTTAATCCAACCCTGTTTTGTTCTCAATAATCCAACCTGCATGAAGTACAGGTGGCTTGGAAGTGGAACATCAACCTTCACCTGCAATACATTAAACTCTGCTGCATAGCTGTCAACCCTCCCGTTTTTTCCGGGTTTCTCACATATTTTAACTTTTTTCTCGCTGTCTTCCCATTTTTAATATTTTCCCGTGAATATCCCGTATTTTATCTCATGACATTAACTCTACCATCGGACTTGTCAGTCTCTGTACTGTTGTCCTGTTGCTACCCCCCTTGCCCTTCCAGCGAAAGATGTTTTCAAAGCATCGTTTTGCTTGCTTAAAGGCGACAGTGAGACTATTTAAGATGACAGTGTGGTTGTCGTGAGAACACGATTCAGTGGCACCTGCATAGTGTACGGCCACATGCTGTGTGTATCGGCCTACCAGGCTACTCAGCTAAGAGTAGAGAAAGAATTCCCCGTTGGTATATTCACTCCAAGTTGGCCTACCATAACTTCCAAACTCTGAACTGTAGCCCATAAACTGCATGACAGGCTATTTATATTTTTCTCTAAAATAACCAAATGCATTTGTTCAACTTTATGAAGAAGAATTACGCACTAGGCTACTTGGAACGCACACATTTTGTTGGCGCAGGAGAGAGAATGACAGGGGCACATGGGCATCGATTACAGAACTTTAGCCTTGCTAGGGCTGTATAAAGTTGACCAAATTAATATAGGCTGTTGTTAGGCGTAAATAAAGTAGGCTACTTTGTTGTATTGTTTAGCTGACCAATGCACAAGCTTGCAATTGCGAAACGGACTAATACTGCAACCCTTCCAACGTTGGGGGACGAATGTTGACATTTTCCCGTGTTCTGCGTAAGAAACCCGGGAAATCTCCCTTATTTTCAAAGCTCAATGTTGACAGCTATGCTCTGCTGTGACTCATTTGTGTCCAACAGTGTGCGTCAGCCAATTCCCTCCCCCCCATGTCCCTTACGTCCTTGTAACAATGGTTCCCTTTGCATTCCCTCACACATGTGATTTGCAGCCAAACTGACCGAGTGAGCCTCCTGTAGTGGAGCTGAGAGAGAGAGGGGCCTGTCTGGCTTCCTCTGCAGCATGTGGCGCCCAGCGCACAACCGAGGCCCGGGGTGCATCAAAGAGGATCACAAATGGCGTCTCCTGTTTCCAGGAGGATTTTGTTGGCGAGGCGCGGAGTGGCGCCGTACGTCGTGCATGAAAGAGACGGGACAAGGTGCAAATTTACTCGAATGCAGCCCGAATATAGAGTGTCCTGTGTAACAGCGGACAGAGAGAGAGAAAAGGAGAGAGAGAGACAGAGAGAGAGAGGGACAGAGAGAGAGAAAGGGAGAGAGAGAGAGACAGAGAAAGAGAGGGACAGAGAGAGAGAGAGAAAAGGAAAGATAGAGAGAGAAAAGGAGGGAGAGAGGGACAGAGGGAGAGAGAGAGAGAGAAAAGGAGGGAGAGAGGGACAGTGAGAGAGACAGAGAGAGAGAAAAGGAGAGAGGGACAGAGAGAGAGAAAGAGAGAGAGAGAAAAGAAGAGAGAGGGACAGAGAGAGAGACAGAGAGAGAAAATGAGAGGGAGAAAGACAGAGAGAGAGAGAGAAAAGGAGAGAGGGACAGAGAGAGAGAGAGAAAATGAGAGAGAGGGACAGTGAGAGAGAGAAAAGGAGAGATCGAAGCATAAGGGTTTGATGAAAAAGATGAAGCCCTTTTTCTTATTGTGTTGTGGTTTTCCCACGTGCATTTTAGCTTTTTATTCATTTAGACAAAAGAAAATGCACCAGTATTTATTGCCATGAAAAATGCATGGAGTGATAATCAATATGTCTCACTGAGCCATTTCAAAATAATATGCTTTCAGGAGTAATAGCGAGCGAGAAAAAAAAAACTCTTTCAGATGACAGAGCTGAGGTTTGTTTCCGTTCCTAAATATCTTTTGTGGGAGGCGTATTGGGCAATGCATCAGTGTAATTGGAATTCCTGTCAAAGTCGTTTCTAAACCCCCCCCCCCCCCCCCCCCCCCATTCCATTTTTTTACATACCTTTGAGTTTGCATATCGAAATGATGGACCTCAATGCTATTATTCAAATGCTCCACCTTGCATCTCTCTCTCTCTCTCTCTATCTCTCTCTCTCTCATGTGATAGCCTGCGTTGGCCCCCCCCACACACACACAAACACACACATGCAAACACATACAAACACACACACACACACACACACACACACACACACACACACACACACACACACACACACACACACCCCACACACACACACTCACAGATACACAGATACTTGTGTCAAGGGTCATTATTTTCTCTGTTGGATAAAAACTCCAAATATGGCAGATCCATGGTTCCCTTTTAGGTTTTGTACACTTCACAAGTGGGCGATCTCATGGGTGATCTGAGTGGACGTTCCCTTGACCATCTTGCTGATGTGCGGAGTCTGTCACTTCACCTGGATGCTGAAGGTTCTCAATAGCACCTTTGTCTGGCTGTAGAAAGCAAACAAAACCCTTGAGAACAGAGATCTGTTATTGGCTGTGTGTGTGTGTGTGTGTGTGTGTGTGTGTGTGTGTGAGTGTGTGTGTCTGTGAGTGTGTGTGTGTGTGTTATGTCCTCACACGTGTCGGTTCCTGAAGCACGGGGCGCTGCTGCCATCATCGTTGGCACTGGGCATGCTCAGCTGAAATGCCTTTGTTATTTTTATCTTCCAGCTCAAGATCAATAGAAGGTCCTGATTACAGGGATTTGCTCCCCACGTTGGAGCATAGCACTCAAACACAAGCTGCACTGCAACAGCAACAATCAATGTGCTTACTCGCAGTACTCTGAATGCAAGAGAGAAAGAGAGAGAGAGAGAGAGAGAGAGAGAGTAGGGGTTTGTGCATCCAACTGAAGTTGGGTGTACAGTAGGTGTGAGAGACAGGGAGCAACGCGTCTGCCATCTGTTCTTTATGAAGACACATGGCAGAGTGAAGAAGTTTGCTTTGTCACTGTGCAAATATCCTTTTTTTTCTGTTTGTGCAAAATATGGGGGCCTGAAAAAAAAAGTGTCATTTGGAGGGAACGTGAAGTGGATGAGACAGAATGCATCAAGCATGAGTAATAATGACATGAGTGTGTGTCTGTATGTGTGTGTGTGTGTGTGGTGTGTGTGTGTGTGTGTGTGTGTGTGTGTGTGTGTGTGTGTGTGTTTGTGTGTGTGTGTGTGTGTGTGTGTGTGTGTAGTGTAGTGTAGTGTAGTGTAGTGTAGTGTGTGTGTGTGTGTGACAAGAGGCTCTGACAGATAGCAGGCGTTTACCACCAGGCTCTGTAAACAAACTCACGTGCAGAGCGAGGTGCCTGGATGAGGCAGCCGTCAGATGAGACACACACACACACACACGAAGTCCTAGACAAACACACACAGCTTGATCCATCCAGCCGAGTCTGGTGCAGAGCTACAACTCCTGAAACGACCTCCCTTAGAGTATCATGAGAACAGCATCCTCTGCCAAGACAGGAAAACAAAACAAACAAACAACAACAACAACAACAACAACAACAACAAAATACTTGCTAAATAACACATGGACAGTCTTTAGGGACTAGCAAACAGTGGACTGAATCAACAGGCTGCCATATTTGACCAGGTGTGTGGCAGAATTTGAATTTGGTGCTTAAAAAAAGCTGGCATGCACAAGATCCTTTTGTCACTCTTGCTCTGTAGTGGCAAGCTCCCACACACGTAGTGGCATAACCTTCCCCAGATGGCACGGCAGCCACAGCCAATGAGTTCCCCTCAAATTAGGTTTAAATCTATAAACAGATTGGTCACAGCCAAACTGTTTATCTCAAAAAACTGTCTCAACATAATCCCTAGCAGACTAACAGGGTCAGTATGGGCGAAAATAATTCATTTTATCAGATCAAATTAATAAAAGACACTGTTTTTGTGACGTGTAAAATGCAGTGAAAGACAATATTCCGTAAAGGCGTATCGAAGCAACAGACACTTACTCAGACTTGCCAAATTTCCCAGAGCACCCGGCTTCTTTTCACGTCCAGCAACAGCAGGAGTTGATTTGCCTTGCATGGTGCTTGCCGCCTTTTCCAACACTCATTGTCATGGGTTTTTTTTACAGTTATTTGACAATTTACAACAACTAACCATTTTTTTCTAAACTCTCATCACAGCATTTCACATACATCACACAAATAGCCAAAGAGTTACTTTTCTTCTCAAAAGCACATTTTGTTCTTTGAAAGAACTTCAACACCTGGCTATTGCTTTGTCCGAAACGGGAAGAATGCTGCTTTTTAAGATATCCAACAAGAGAGCGAGGCATTGAGGCATGTCCGAATCAAATATTTCTCTGATATGCTGCCTTCTAAGATACCTTCGTTTTTGCCGAATTGTGAAGGCAGCGTAGATGTATCCTTCATGCTGCCTTTAATAATAGTGATTGTAAGCAGCTATTTCCACGGTAGAGAGCTGAAGGCAACGAGACAGCAGACAGCTGCCTTCCATTTTGGACAGACCCCATGTCTCTGATTCAATATGGAATTAGGTATGGTTGGTCTACTTTTCACTTACTAAATGTTTCAATGATCTAAGCTACGCAGACTGGCCTATTTAACCCTTAAAGGTGTAGGTTTTTGAACATTCTAAGTTCCGCAACAATTGAAGGTTCTAATATTCTATGTTGAATTCAATGAACCCAGATATTCTTTAGAACGTTCATTTCTCAACATTCCCGTCACACCGGTGTGACGGTATTCCTTTAAGGGTTAAGCAGAAATCATAATTTAGCAACAAATTGTTTACAATTTATTTAATCATTTTCAAATAATAATTTCACCATTAACGAGTTTAAAAATTATGTACAACTTACCTTACCTAACATATCATTTCTCAATAATTTACACACATATATCAATATTTGTGTTAATTATTGAGAAATGATATGTTATGGTATTCATTAGTTATTCCAAAGTGTTACCAAAAAAAACCCTGCAATTATATATTTGACTCTTTGCATGTTAGGATGTAGCCTACAGGCTTAAGACCCTGCAGCTCAGGCTTCCATTAGATTAACATAATGAAGGTCATCAAATGCTTGTGGCACTAGTGTGAATACTTGAGTTACTGTACTTTTGGTTGGTTAGTAACAAATTCTGCAGTAAGCTCTGCAGAATTGGTTGCAGAATTATTACAATTCATTTCTATTGCCAAAAGGAGAGTCTGGAGACTCTCACATTGTTGAACTTCAAGACACTTCATATCCACAGGCCTCTAATTTGTCTGTCTGGGTTTTAGCATACCAGGTGAACAGCTAATCATAAATGCATTAGGGCATTTTTACCATATGGAGATAGAAGCAATTCCAGGCTTTTACGAGGCAGAGGAGCATGCTCCTTTTATTATGCACCACCCATGACTGTGCCCTCTTTAACATTTCTGATTGGGTTTGCCAGA